>NC_056735.1:413931058-414051058 GCF_019279795.1 Protopterus annectens
ACTTTCTGCGTGGTAATATCTTCTCTGTCCCTTGTTCATTACTTGTCATTTCCGTCTGCATCTGCTCCTCCACCTTGCATTTTCTGACTCCTTGTTGGTATGTCTTCATCTGCAATGTTCTCCTTTTACCTTAATCTTTGCCAGACCAGCACTTGCATATAACCCTATGATATCACCCCCCATTGCTTCTCACCTGCTGTCTTTTCCCCCAACATTTTTCCATCCAATCTTGTTTGATGGCCTCTCTTAACTCCCCTCCCCCATTTCCCCTTACTAGTTTGTCCACTACCAGCTCTAGCTCCCACACATTTTCCTTGATGTTGCCCTCTTACACTGCACACGCTACATCTTGTGCTGCTCCAAAGCTCCCAAGTCAAACTCAAGTCAAACTGCTCCCCCACATGCTGGGCAAGTCAAGCATCTGTCTCATGCTTATTGCTTAGCTATCGTGTCCCTTCCATGCTTTCACATTCTTGGATTCTTCACTAATTTCTGACATTTTTATTATGTATACTGGCATATTTCCTATGAAATTAGCCAAGAGGCCTTTCTTAACAATTTATCTCACTGTGACCTGATAAGCAAATCCAGCCAAGTAGCAAGTCTGTAAGAAATTTAGAGCAACAGATGAAGACCTGCATCTTAATTTACATCACTTAGGAGCAACAACAGTAAGGGATACATTACTCTCCATTAATTGACATCACTCAGGAGCAACGATAGTAAGGGATATGTTACTCTCCATTTATTTACATCACTCAGGAGCATCGATAAGGAAAATGTTACTCTCCATTAATTTACATCGCTCAAGAACAATGACAATAAGGGATAACTTATTCTCTGTGCTGATAAACTTGTGCACCCTTGGGAGTTTTGAAATTATTGGAAAATACATCTTCTAAGATCCTAGATACTGCCCAAGGTTTGGATATCACAATTTTACTTACTGAAATAATGTTACAGTCTTACTACTTTCCTTCAGGTTTTCTAACATAATTTTAAAAAGCTTTATTACAACTATCAATATTTGATTATTCCAATGAGCATCAATTACATTTTGTTTAATGTACACTTGTGAGGGTTGGGGTTCATTTTAAGTTCAGATGCTTGCTATATGTCTCCATTAATTAAACAATCTGAGGGGCATGCTGCTCAATGCTAGAAGTCTAGTTCTCAAAATGCACTCGCTCAAAACGCTCCTTAAAACAGAGAACACTGACATTTGTGCTGTAACAGAGACCTGGTTCAAGGCAGCAGAAAGCACCCTACACTACCAGCCTACAACTCTTTCCACACCTTTTGGCCCCATAACTTGGACCGAAACTCCAAAGGTGTTGGTATTTCCATATTCATAAAGGATGTGCACACCTCCAGACTGGTATCCCAACATAACGCATCAGAGATGCTTCAGGTGCAGCTAACATTGGGTAAGACAGCAATTCAGGTCATAGTCTGCTATCGGTCCCCAACCATGTCCCAAGACTCACACTCCACGTTCCTAAACACCCTGGAGAATATCAGGGTCCAACCTAAGACTCTCATACCGGGCAACTTCAACTACCCCTCCATTAACTGGGAAAGCTACTAATGTACCAATGCACTTGCCCAACGTTTCCTGGAATTCATTAATACCAATGCCCTGGACCAGCTCGTTCTTACCCCCACTGGAGGTAGCAACATGCTTGACCTGGTCATTACTAACATGGGTGACCACTGCTCTATACTAATAGTCAACTCCTCCCTGGTTAGATCCAACCACAAACTAATCACCTTGGAAATCCACATTCACCCCCCCCCCCCCCCCCACAAAGGTAACCACCATGAAAAACTTTTCCAAAGCTAACTTTGTGCGCATAAAAACAGAGATGTATAACTTCACGGCACCCATCCAAATGGAGATTAGTTGCATTACTGCCGAATCATACACCAATGCACTGTACAAACACGTACACAAATGCATGGATCTTACCATTCCCAATAGAACCAAGACACTCTCCTCCAAAAAAAAAAAAGCCAATATGGTGGTCCTCTGCCATAAACAAACTCTACAACAGAAAGGAGGAAACTGATGTGGAATAAGATGAAGTCCCAAGATTAGAAAACTCCCTTATCAGCCTCAACAAAAAGTTCAGATCCCTCATCAAATCCTCTAAAGCTAGCTATGAAAACAGAATTGCAGCAGATAGTAAAGACAACCACAAGGCCTTCTATAGGTATGTAAATAATCTCCACAGCAATACCCAGATTTGCTCTGAGCTACTGCACAATGGTACCTCCTATACAGAGCCAACAGATATTGACAATATACTAGCAGACAGATTCAGTGCCAACTTTACCGCCCCCAAAGGACCAATCACAATACCAGTAGATTGCCAGGCACCCAGTATTACTGCTGCACAGGTTAAAACAGCACTGTCCAAGGCCAAGAATACAGCTTCTATGGGACCTGATATCCCTAGCTGTGTTCTACATGAACAATAGAGTGAACTGGTCCCCAGATGGAGAATAGTTGCATTACCGCCAAATCTGGTCTCACCTTCAATAACCACATCGCCACAACAGTCAGGAAATCCTTCTATGTGGCATACCTCATCATTAAGGGTTTTTCGTCCAGAAAAAAGGAGGTCATTGTCCCACTGTACTCATCCCTTATTAGACCCATTATAGAATACAATGCCCCATTTGGTATGTACCTCTCAAGACAACTGCAACAACTGGAAAGGCCGCAGAAATACCTCACTAAAAGAATCACAGGCCTAAAGCAGATGCCCTATGATGACCACCTTAAAAACTCCAGCTATACTCTGTTGCATATCGTCTACTCATAGGCAATCTCTGCTTAACATACAAAGCCATGTCAATCCCAGAGCTGTTGGACATGCTACACTTAAAGAAATCCCAATCCCTCAGAGCCACATGCTCCAGGGATCTAAACCTTATCATCACAATAAACAAAACATGCTGGAGGGATAAGTTCTTGACCCAGAGACTCCCTAGACTCTGGAATAGACTGCCCATACATGTCAAGCAGAGTGCCTCCTTGACTCTCTTCAAAAGGAACCTTGACGATTGGATGGGAGAAAAGAAATTCACCCTGGGGATCACATCAGTCACCCTGCTAGACAGGGGTCCAGGGAAATAAATAGTGTGGGAAGAAATAGCCAGGGAATTGTTATGGCTAGGCTTGTATAGTACCAACCTATGGCACCTCACCTGTGTGCCCTGTTCAATCACAGCTTCACCTCAGGCTTTGTTCCTGCCGAATGGTGCATTGCTATAGTCATCCCTCTCCACAAATGAGGAGCAACTACAGACCCTGAAAACTATTGCCCCCATTAGCCTGACAAGTCTTATATGCACAGCTATGGAATGCATCATCATGGACCTAATAAACAAGGATAAAGGGAATCTCCAAACTCTGGTTCCCAGACAGTTTGGTTTGTGAAGGGTAGATCATGCCTGCGCAACTTGGTTGACTTCTTTGGTAGTCAGTCACCAGAGCTGTGGATGGAAGGCAAGGTGGTTCATACAGCCTACCTTGATCTGGCTAAGACCTCTGATACCATTCTCCACTCAGGAATCAGAAAAACTCACTAAACTAGGCATCAACCACTATATGACTAGATGGGTTGCAAACTGGCTCACAGATAGAACCCACAGTGTGAAAGTAGCTGACTCTAAGTCAGACTACCGACCAGACATGAGTGGAGTCCCAGAGGTATCGGGTCCTGGGTCCTCCCCTGCTTGGTATCTACTTCTCAGAAGTCCAGCCAACACAAAGGGACTCTGGCTGACTAAGTTGACAGATGATTGCAAGTTGGGAGCCATTATTAACTCCCCAAGTGATGTTGACATCCTACAGAAAGGCCTCACTGAGACCAACGACTGGTGTCAGAACCATGGCCTTAAGCTCAATGCCAAAAAATATGTCATCATCCCCTTTGGGAAAAACCCAGTTCCCATGAATTACAATATCGATGGTAGTCCACTGAACACAGAAGGCATTATAAGAGATCTGGGAACACAAGTTGACAGCAACCTCTCTTGATCACCACATTGCCACTGTGGTCAGAAAGTCCTTCTGTGTGGCACATCTCATTACTAAGGGTTTTCCATCCAGGAAGAAAGAGGTCATTGTCTCCCTCTACTCTACTCATTAGGCCAGTCAGAGTACAATGCTCCATTTGTCATGTACCTCACTAGACACCTGCAACAACTGAAGAGGCTGCAAATATACCTCACAAAGAAGATCCCAGGCCTTAAACACTTGTCCTAGTATGGACAGACTCAAAAAACTCCAACTATTCTCTGTCTCATATTACCTACTTAGAGGCGATCTCTGCTTGACTTACAAAGCCATGTCTGACCCAGCTCTGTTAGAAATGGTACATCTAAAGAAATCCCAATCCCTCCACACCACATGCTCCAGAAACCTCAATCTCATTACCACAATCAACAGAACGTGCTGGAGGGACAGGTTCATAACCCAGAGACTGCCCATGCTATGGAATAGACTTCCCATACATGTCAAAACAGAGCACCTCACTGGCCCTCTTCAAGAAAAATCTTGATGAGTGGATGGGAAATAGAAAATTCACCCCGGGAATCACTCCAATGACTGTACTCGACAAGAGACACTGGGAACTGAAGTTGGGTGGCACGATGCCAGGGTAATCCTATGGGCTAGGCTTGTAAAGGCTCCAGGGCCATTAGCCTAGACACACCTATGAACCTATAAATAGTTCTATGGTCCCCCATGAAGTTTTGTACTTGTGGTTTTGAATGCTAAAGTTAATAATATTACAGAAAGCCACTGACACATTCTGCAGTTCTATATGGGGTGCTTTTGCTTTGAACAGATTCCCAGTATCTGTCATTCTAAGAATATCATTTACATCAATGTAATTTCCATTTGAGTGTTTGTGGGTGTACTAATCTCAGTTCTTAATTTGAGAACAAAAGTATTGCAGTCAGAAATTCAGTCAGTGATCTCTGCTGTTGGGCATCAGAACTTCAGGTTCTCCTAACACAATATGAAAGACATCACCAACCCTTGTGGGAGTTTGTATTCTTTGGTTTAGATTTTTTTTTAATAGAGTTTATTAATAGGCTGGCATATTTATTTGTGGTTTGGCACTTTATGCAGTCAGTTTTAGCACTGAATTATCTTTGCTTTTTAACTCCTGGATTTTACTTGTGAAATCTTCATTCTCATTAACACTGGATAGTGGTAGCATCTTACAATGTTATAGTCAGTGACACAAATTCTGAAAACTATGTGCTATAATGCAACACTCATTTGGGCATTCTGGTCTTTGGTGATCTCTGACAAATACACATACCTGTTAAGGCTCCACCAACTAAAAATAGAAAACCCTGCTATCAGAGGTTTGTATTTTATGTCTTTAACATATGTTTCATTGACTATGCAAATGCTGATATCTTTCAGAGTAGAACAACGGTTCAGGCTTACTAACTATCACACCTTCCTGTATTTAGTAATCCATCTTCAACTTTGCAGAATGACCAAGAAATTTCTCAGCTGCAGCATTCTGAATTCAGGAAAGGTCTAAAAAGGCAACATAGGGCAGAGAATTTTTTTTTTTACTCACCACATGTCCTCTGGTCCCCTCCCAGGAGAAAGGTGCAGTTCACCAGCAGCTGTCTTGTCAGCCATGGGACACATACCACATGACTAGCAATCACAGCCATAGTCTGTCAGTCATTTGTCAGTCATGGGACACACACTACTTGACTAGCAATCAGCATCACAGTGTCAGACATGGGACACATACCACGCTGACTAGCAATCAAAGCCACAGTCCGTCAGACATAAGACATGTAACACCCTGACTAGCAATCAGAGCCACAGTCTGTCAGAAGTGGGACACGTACCACGCTGACTAGCAATAAGAGCCACAGTCTGTCAGAACAGGGACATGTACCACGCTGACTAGCAATCAGAGCCACAGTCTGTCAGAACAGGGACATGTACCACGCTGACTAGCAATCAGATCCACAGTCTATCAGACACAGGACATGTACCACGCTGACTAGCAATCAGAGCCATAGTCTCTCAGTCATGTGACACATACCATGCTGACTAGCAATCAGAGCTACAGTCTGTCAGAGGTGGGTGGGACACGTACCACACTGACTAGCATCAGAGCCATAACTTGTCAGTCATGTGAAAAGTACCATCAAAAGAAACAAACTGCAACCACAGCAAAGTCACCAAATTCACTTAGCACAGTTGCACTGATGGTCAATAAAGACTGGAAGATACAGATTTAGCATAAAAAAAAATAATAATTTCCACTTTCTTCTCACCAAGACTATCAGAAAAACAAATGAAACAGTAAAACTGAAGCAGCACATCTGAAATACATTCCTAATACAAACATGTCATTTTTTCTGACCGTTTTGGCTATGTGGTTATCAAAGGAGAGCATGCTATCTACTTCGGTACCCAGGTCCCTAATTACTTCTGTACTTAGTGGATTCCCATCTATGTGGTAATTTGTAGGTACTTTGTTTTTCCCAAATGGGATTACTATGCAATTTTTGGCATTTAGCTTGAGGCCATGACTTTTGACACCAGGTGTTGGTCTCTGTGAGACCCTTTTTAACAGCTTGTTGAGAGTTTGAGAGATTATTTTTGAACCATGATAATGTGGAGCTGTTGAGATTAAGTTCAGAGAGTACAGTTATTAGTTGGGACTGAGAAACTGTATCAAGGGCTTTTGTAGAGCTCCAAGAAGATGGTGGAGACAAGATTTCCTTTGTTCCATTGTTGATTTACGAAATTAGCGAGGCTGATAAGGGCAGTAGTAGTACTATGATTGGGGTAGAAACCATGTTGAGTTGGAGTCGAGAGATTGTTAGTTAGCAAGTAGTTTAGTATTTGGGAATCAATGCATCTATCAAGGATTTTTGATAGGGGGATAGTGTGGCAATTAGGCAATAGTTTGATAATTCAGATGACTTGACAACTTTTAGTATTGGTATAATAGGAGAGATTTTACAGAGGGTTGGAATATGTTCAGTGATTGACCTATTAATTAATATGGAAACGGAGTATGAGATTGTATTGGCTGCAATCTTGAGGTATTCACCCAGAAGTCTATCAGCCCACAAGGGTAGTGGGTTTTAGTTTTGTCCGGTATTTATATAGTGTGTTGGTTTGGACTGGATGAAGGGAGAAGCAGTTTTTTTTCAATTGTAGGGGTCTGGAAGTTTGTGTGAGTAACAGGAGGGCTGTTAGCAATCAAACTTTGAATGGAGTTGGTAAAGTAGTCATTAAACTGAGTTGCGGTGTTACTAGTCAATGTGTCAGTATTGAGGGGTGGGGTAGTGGTTTTCCCTGGTTGAAGCATTTTATTGATGGCGGCCCACAATTTTAGACAGTTTGTCTTCTGTTTTGCCTGAACATGAGAGTAGTGTTTTTTCTTGTCTAGTCTTTGTTTTTTTTTTTGGACTTATTTCTTATTCTTAGTTCAAGGTAGTTTTATCTATTTTGGTTGGTTTAGTTTTGATGCCGTACTTCCCAAGCCCCATCTCTCTGTTTTAGAACAGTCTAGTATTTTTGGTAAACCAAGGTGCATAGTTGGATTTTTTTCTTATTGTTCTAGGTGGGGCAAGCTGGTTGAGGCTTAGGAAAGTAAACGTAATCAACCAAATTTACCAAAACCAGCTTCGTCCAGGGGGAGGAATAAGAGGGGTGACCAGTTGCAGTGGAATAGTGCAGCTATGAGATCTTTCAATTTGAAGTTCTTTGTAGAATGTATTTGTTGCAGAGATGTGTTTTTTATGGGTTTAATTTCATGACTTAGGACGAATGTATGGTGGTGGTCACTAAGTCTGCCAGGTAGTGTGCCAGAGTTAGAGTTGGGAAAGGTAACTGATAAGGCTACAGTCTAAAATAGACTGTTTTTTAGAGGAATTGTCAATTCTAGTAGAGGTATTGATTAGTTGAGTGAAGCCATGTAGGTTTATATGAGCAGTGGGGGATGGGAGAGATACATGTGGACCAGTCAGTATTAAAGTCACCTAATATGAGTATTTCATGAGGGAGGGCTTATGATGATCAGTGAAGAATAGCCTCCAGTGTATCAATGTAGTTAACAGGGAGAACATATATGCCAATTATATTTAGGTTTTTTTATGGCTATTGAGTTTAAGTGTGGTGAACAGGGTTTCTGAATTATTAAATGTAGGGGGATTTTTCTTCATAATGTCACTAGTAAAGTTCCTTTTAAACAGTATGGCACCCTCTTTGGATGTTCTGTCTTTCCTAGGTAGATTATAACCTTGGGGAAGTAACTCATTGTTATTAATATGTGGCTTGAGCCAGGTCTCCCTGAGGAGCACTATATCAGGGAAGTATAGGGATAGTGTAACATGTAGTTCCCCTATTTTGTTAAGTATGCCTCTTATGTTAATATTACTGTTATATTGCTATACTGACTTACTAAAGCTATTCTTAATGCATCTTTGAGGTAATGTGTTATTAAGTGTTTCTTATTAGAGTTGTTGAATCTGTTATATTGCTAAACTGACTTGCTAAAGCTATTCTTAATGTATCTTTGAAGTAATGTGTTATTAAGTGTTTCTTATTAGAGTTGTTGAATCTAGGCCAAACTTTGCATTGTAGTACTTGTGCTTCTGTAGGACTTATGTGTTAGGTGGGATATCTCTCTGCATATGTACTCTAAGGCTGTTATTTTTAAAACTGTATTACTTTTTTAATCTCCCTTCTTCTTACCTTTTCCCCCTTAGCTAACTATTTTTCAACCTTATATTGAGTGTCCTGACTGCACCAAGAACCTTGAACTACCTCAAGCATTACCTGAGTGGACCGTCCTTTATTTTCTCCTGCCCTGTGCTTCCACCTGCTTGTACTACAGTTACAAAGTATGTTGTTACACTTGACCCGTTCTGAAGGCCAATCTGCATAATTTATACTGTAATTACATGTTAAGAAACTATTAGCCTCTGGATCAGGAAAGCCTGCAGCCAGTCCACCCTTCCCTGTCTTTAGCCTCTGGAAGGATATACCCCTTGCTACCTTCCATATCCTTTCACCTATGGTGTCTTTACCCTGGATACCTGCTGTTATTACTAACGCTGCCCACTAGGTGGCGGTATACAATAGGCCTGTGCCCTACCTCTCTTTCTTATTCCCCTCAAAGTATCTGCTCTTTGAACATCTCTCTCCTCCTGCTACCTTTACATCCTTTCCCTAGGAGCCCGACTTCTCCTAACTCCTCCTCTTCTCCTAACTACTATAATAGTTTACTGCTTTATAGTTCTACTCTCCTTCTGCTCTACTCCCCATTCTGCTCTCCTTAGCTGCGAACTGCCTGCTCTGCTACTCCTCCCTACATCCTGCTGCTTACTGATTGCCTCCGCTCTCTCTGTCTCTACTTGCTCTGGCCCCGCTCCGCTCCCCTCCCTACCCCCAATTCCCACCCACCCCCAGGGGTCCTACCCTTATACTTCACTAGACACTCCCCTATTTCTCTCAGCCAACCCCCATCAAACACTATCTCCACCACTGCCTCCCATTCTTTATCACTATCTATTTATCTCCACCTCATTCTCCACTATTGTAACTCTCTCCTTGTCCCAGACCTTGCCACACTTCATACTCCTACTCTATAGTACCTAACTGTTAACTATAACCTCTACCTAACTACTTTTTTCCCCCTTGCTCTTCTTCGTTGCTCCTTTACCCTTCTCTGTAACCTAGCTCTTCTCTACTTGGTCTTGAGCTCACATTCTCTTACAAGCAGTATTTACCTGACACTTACTCTCTATCATGTCTCCAATACTCAAAGCTTATTCCACATATACCCTACTCTTTACCATTACTATAGCCTCCCTATCCATACCATATTATTATACCTTCTTTGAAAATATCACTTTACATGAACAAAACCTTCACCTCCCACAAACTTTACCAACTGCATTTTTCAATATCTTGACTCATAGTAACATAACCTGTTACTCTAACTTTCTACTCCCAAAATACCATAGAACAACTCATATATCTTTCTACTTCAACAAAAAGAACTCTTACAACTCACCAAAATCCCTGAAATTCCTTGTGAATTCCCAGCAAAACCTCCTCCTTCATGGAGATATTCATCCTAATCCTGGTCCCTACACTAATAACAATTTTAATCTTAATATTACATCACCTATAATATCATCATGTACCAGAACACCTAACTCCCTACTAATAGCACAACTCAATATAAGAAGTTTAAATAATAAAATTCATCACCTACACTCTCTTCTTGACTTACATGCATTCGACATACTATGTCTTACTGAAACATGGCTAAAACCCTCTATTCAAGATCAAGAAATCACCCCTCCTGGCTATAATATACTTAGGCAGACGCATAAATAAGAAAGGTGGAGGTATAGCTATTCTCTATCAATCTAATCTCCAAATCACTCTCTACAATGAACTTCCATCACTTGACTCCAAAGCCGAAATATTATCTATCAAACTAAGCATCAACAATAACAAATCAATTTATCTCATTTCTATGTACCTTCCGCCTGGAAATAATACTCATATCCTAGAAAACTTACTTAGTTCACTTTCTAGCCAACTACCTCAGGAAACCATAATACTTGGTGATTTCAACATTGACTGGATGACCTGTTCATCCCAACACCCCACCAGCCATATAAATCTTTATGGCTTCTCTCAATTAATTAATACTCCAACTAGAATCCATAAACCCACAAATAAAGAAACAACTCTTGACTGGATCCTTACTAATAACCACCTAAACAAGTACTCTCCAGGAACTCTTCCCGATAATATTAGTGACCATATGCTCACATATGTTATTAGACAAAAGTCGCATAACCCAACTACCCATAAAGTTAAGGTGTCTCGCTCAAACAAATTCTTTAACCCTGATAAGTTTCTGGCAGAATTGAAAGCATGTGACTGGTCTCCAATGACTACCCTTGAACTAAACGAAGCAGTGGCCTACTTTAATACCAACTTTCTACAAATCCTTGACTATCATGCTCCTATTCACTCTACTAGGATAAGGACCAAATCAGCCCCATGGCTTACTAAACAAACTAAACAAAAAATGCTCCTTAGAAATAAAATATGGGCTAAATGGAGAACTACCAAATGTTCATCTGATCACCTACTCTTTAGACAATTAAGAAATGCCACTAAGAAAGATACTCTTGCAGATAAAAAGAATTACTACCTTCACATTCAACAAACTAGCCAGCATTCCTCTCAAAAATTCTGGTCAGGTATTAAACTTCTTAAACCAGGACATTCAACTACTCCTATCCCTTCAGGCTTTAATCTCAATAACTCCACTCTGATCCCAGATGCCTTTAACAAGTACTTTATAGAAACCATTCAAACCCTAGCTAATTCATTACCCTCTTCTACTACCTCCTTACCTAAAACCTCTAACACTTCATCCAATGTCTTTAACATACAACCAGTGCCTACATCACTTATTTATAAGCTTCTCAAGAAACTTAAACCTTGCACCCCATCAGCTGATCAACTCCCATCAGAATACCTACAAATTGCTGCAAAAGCTATTGACTACCCCATATCCATTCTTATCAATAGGACTATCTCTGAAGGAAAAATACCCACCCTATGGAAAATATCTCACATAATACCTCTGCATAAAGGTGGCTCCTCTATTGAGCTCACAAACTTTCGCCCTATTGCCTTACTATCCCCATTAGCAAAGATCATGGAAAGATGCATACATAAACAAATTCTTAACCACCTTCTACAAAACAAACTTCTAGCCAATAGTCAACATGGCTTTAGACCTTCCCACAGTACTACAACTGCCCTCCTTTCCTTCTCTGATGCCATAAATAATAATAGGAACAACAATCTTTTCTCATCAGCTTTATTTCTAGACCTGTCAAAGGCCTTTGACATGGTTAACCATAATATACTTCTTGACAAACTAAATCTCTATTCACTTGGCTCACATACTCTCCAATGGTTCAGGAATTACCTCCAACATAGGCAACAAGCAGTGCTATGGGACAACAACCTATCCTCCTTACTCCCAGTAAACATTGGGGTTCCACAAGGATCAATCCTAGGTCCCCTTCTTTTCTCATTATTTATCAACGACCTTCACTTGAATATACCCCAAGCCATCTGCATTCAATATGCTGATGACTCCACTCTTATCTGTGCTGCCAATAATGTTTCCTCCCTCCAGTCCCTCACCCAAACAGTCTTCCATAATGTTGAAAAGTGGTTTATGGAACTCTCCCTCCTTCTTAATCCCAAAAAAACAAAACTTCTTCTCTTTACCCCTACACACAAATCACCGACACCTTTCTTCACTATCTCCTCTAACAATGCTACCTGCATTAGTCCAGATATGTCCACTCGCCTATTAGGTGTAACAATTGACAATCATCTTAATTTTGATGACCACATTAACACCACCATTAAATCAGTTAATAAAAAAATCGGTACTCTCTACAGAATTAAACCCTTTCTTACCCCTTCTGCTAGAAAAACTGTGGCCCAGAGCCACCTGATCTCCACCCTTTTCTATGCCTCTGCTATATATACAAACTTGTCTAAAACAACATCACCAAACTTTCTACCTGCTACAATAGTATTACTAGATTCATTACTACTACCCCTTTTAGAACCCACCACTGTATTAACCTCAAGCAACTAGATTGGTTAGAACTCGACAACCACTTACTCTATCAACAATTAATTATCATTCATAAGACCCTCTTTTTCCCAGACGCTACCCCTAGCCTTACAAAACTGATTTCACCTTATAAAAACCTAGCCACACTACGATCGGCTAATAAACTCCTTGTAGCCTTAACCAAATCAAAGAATAAAGCTGGAGACTCATTATTTTCAAATGCTGTCGGGAAAATCTGGAATCAACTACCTCAGGAAATAGCAAACCTAGACTCTACATCCCTTTTCAAGAAACATATCAAAGAACATCTCAAAACTCAATGGCTATGTCCTTGTACTAATCCTGACTGAAATTACTTCTGCATTACTCCCAACTTCCCCCTTTTATTTTCTCCCAACTTTCCCACTATAAAACTAATTTTTATTGTAGACAGATTTATCTTTGAGATTGTCTCTAACATTTTTTTTTCTCTTTTTCTCTAGCACACATTGAATGTTGTTTAGTATCTAACTGTAGAAAGTTACTTACCTGTAATTCTATTGTTAAACAACTATTTTCTCTGAAAGATTATGGTTCTGCTTTTTTTGTTTTTTTTTATTGTTAAATTCATACAAATGTACAACTTTGTACTTATTTTATGTTGCTTATTATGTTTTATTGTTAATTATTGTTTTAATTCTTGTAATTCTTGTAATTGGAGCTTTTCTCCTCGGGCCTCTACTGAAAACGGATATTTGTCCAGCTAGACTAGCCCGGTCACCAAATGTAAAATAAAATGTAAAATAAATAAATAAATAAATAAATATGTTGCCCGTGCATGGTGTAGGGCATAAAGGTGAAATACAGGCGTACCATACTCATTTCTTTGCCGCCAGTCCCAATGCCATCTCCAGTCATCAGTCTGTATAATCTTTCAACTGCTGGTTGACAAGCCATTTGCAGATAAGTGCCCCATTGGGGGTTTTCTTTTTATCTTACTTTTTTGGTGGTTGTTTACATGTCATCCAGAAATAGGAAATGCCAATGTGGGAGACAAAGTCCCCATAAGGATTGTCACGAGCAGTGTTTGATTTGCTTAGGTGCTTCTCACAACCATATGTCTTGTTCTATTTGTCAGGCATTTGTCCTGAAAACTTTATATATCAGCTCTCTGCGAAGAAGATGACCAAGAAAGTTCAGTTGGATTCTTCTGCTGTACCACCTGCACCATATATCTCTCTTGAGGTTGGTGAAAGCCTGTAGGACCACCCAGTTATTCAGTCAGATTCCTCTGCCATGATCCCTTCGGATGCCAGCATGGACCCGGCTTCTCGCATGTATGCAGAGGCTCTGCAGACATCTGTTTCTAGTGTTCAGGGGGAACCGTAGCTGATTATATCCAAAGGGCCTAGGGATGTTCCACAAAACCTTGTTAGGGAGGAGATAGGGATTTGAACCAAGTTCTTTTAGCTTTTCGATGATGCCAAAGTGGGAGACCGTCAAAGACCTTAGCCAAGTCAAGGGAAGCTGTATGTTCCGACTTTCCCTCATCCAGGGCCTTGGTGACAGTCATAAAGAAGTCAGTCAGGTTCAACAGGCAACACCTGCCTTCGACGAATCAGAACTGGGTGTGGTCAAGTGCTTGGAGATTGCCTATGCCCTTGTATATTTATGTGATCCATACTGATATGCTCCATAGCTTTACAGGTAAGATTTGTCAAGTTAATGGGGAGATAGTTTCCAGGGTCAGTAGTGTGACCAGCTTTGTGCAAGGGGGTGACGGTGGCAGCTCTCCACTCTGCTAGAATGAACGCTACAATTGGACTGTGGTTGATTAGGGTGCTCAATGGCAAAGCTAGTTCTTGCTGGAGATGGTGCATAATACAGCCTGGGATAGTATCAGGTCCCATGGAAGCTGTGTTCTTTGCCTTGGATAGGGCCTTTAACACTGGATCTATGGAGATGCAAGGGGCAGGACAAGTATTGGTGATGTCGAAAGGGCCTTTAGGGGGGGATGGGGGGTGAAGTTTGCATTGAACCTATCAGCTGGCACGTTGGCTTAATTAACAGGATCAGTGTAAGTGGTACCACTAAGTACTAATTCAGAACAAGCCTGGGCTTTGCCATGGAGGTTTCTGAAATAACTGCCAAAGGTTTTGTGGTTTTCCTTTGTTGTGGAGGCTAGTTTCAATTCATAATTGCCCATGGAGGTTTTCACTAGTGATCTAATTTGCTTGTTGAGGCTGAGGAGGGAGTTTTCCCAATTTGGAATTTGCTCCTTTTTACCCTTGGACAACAATGTCTTCCTTTTGTTGTAAAGCCTGTTGACAGAGGATGTTCACCAGACCAGGTCTGTGTTTCCTTGAGGAGCAGGTTTTAGTTCTGTTGGGTATGGCTGAGTCCATGCAGTTATGCAGGTTGCTGGTATGATCCAAGGCCTGCAAACTGAGGTGTCTTTGTAATGCTGATGAATAGTGACCACCTAAATCAGTATATATAATTTTACTCTGGCTACTGAGTGGCAAGTACAGAGTACTCAGAAATGCTGGTTCATAATATGGCAGTTGCTAAGGGCAGATTCTTGTTACTACTACTGCATATGTTACTTAAAAAGAGTGTGCATGCAGTTATCTGCATGGATCCTTGTTTTTACATTGTTGTTGAAGATGACAGTCAGACTGGGCATCAAGTGATCATATCCGGAATCGCTTAAAATGTTGTTCATAGTTTTCATCTCAAGCTTCACACAAAATTAAAAATGTGTGTAATATATGTTATCACGTAGTACAATTTTACTAACCTTTTATAATTACTTATATACCAAGTTAAATGTATAAAAATGATAGCATTTTCATAAAATGTTGCATTATGTGAACACACAAGCCATAGTCATCTTTTATAAAAGTTTGGCTTCATCATTCTTAACTGTTTGTTAGAGCTTAATTACTTGAAGCTCCAGTTAAAACAATCCTCTTTAGTGGTAACCAGAATTGCTCAGTAGGTGTGAAATGAGAGGAGAAGGTCCCATTCAGCTTGACGAGGTGGTTAGAGAGGTGAAAACGTTCATTTGCCTTGATAGGACTTTGGAGACAGAGGTACATTTTGCATACTTGAGAGGTTTGCATACTGTCAATGTTTCACATTAAAGAGATTGTAATGGCAATGTAGGAGAACTGTTGCAGAAGCTATAGAAGCTATTACTGGTGAGGTTTGACTTTGTAGGAGGTGAGACATGTTTTAAAATTCCTATAGGATCTTTGGGCCAGGTGAGAAACCACAACCAGAGTGAAAAGTCTGAAGAAACTTTAGTGCAATTTTTATATTATTTCTCACTATCTGAAGACTGGGCTCAGTGCATTTTGTGAAAGGCCCAATGGCCTTGTTGCACTATATGCCATGAATAATTGCCATGTTTTGTTGTTTGGGTACCGTGTAAGTTTTTGAGGTGACTATTTGAAAGGCATACTCTTTGCAAAAGACTGCGACCACAGCAAATGTATACTTAATGGCAGCTGGTTATTACAGGTATGTGTAACTTTTTACTGTAGACAGATTGCGAAACTGTGACAAATCACTTATTTCAGCTCATATAATGTGAGCACATGTTTTGTGTGTGTGTGTGTGTGTGTGTGTGTGTGTGTGTGTGTGTGTGTGTGTATGTATATATATATATATATATATATATATATATATATATATACACATCTATATACATACATGCCTACATACGTGTATATATATATATATATATATATGCATAATGTATTTTTGTAGCAGTATGTTATGCCTAAAGAATGTAGTTCTTTGTAGTAATAGATTTATTTATCTTACAAGTTCACTATTTTAACTGTACTGTGAATGAAGTTATCTACACAGATTTTTCAAATCTTTGTCTTATTTTTAATTTAGTTCTTTTTTTAATGATTTAGTGATTAAAAATTCTGTAGTATCACTGTTTGCTGTGAGGTGGGAGTTAGATTTGTAGCATATATGCTGTATAGTGGGATACTTAAAGGTAGCTCGTTGTGTAATGTAAAAGTACTGGTATATATCATCTTAGTTATATAGAAGTGCCAAAGATGAACACTTGAGGGGATCAATATTTATCAAATGCTTTCTTTTCATAACACCAAGTTAACCTGGAGTTAGACATTCAGCCTAAACAGTGGAAGACTGAAAATGTGTTATTTTCATTTATTTGTGCTGTTATTAATGCATTATTGTAGATATAACTGTAGAACTGAGTACGTCTGATGATGCAAGGGGTTTTCATTTTGTTAACCTATTTAGTGTCTTATAATCTCACATCCATTTCCAAATGCTGCGGTCTTTTTTTTTTTTTTTTTTTGCTATTATTGTACACTGCTGTGGGCTGGGGAACATCCATTGGGAAGATGAAAGATCTGATCATGGATTGGGATGTGTTTTTGCTCTGTCTACATTCTAGGGATCACTTTTTCTTGGAATCCTCTCTGTCATATAAGTGTGTTAATACTCTAAGAATCTATTATTATTTATACTATACACTTGGACATTACAGGTAAGTGAACATTTTTATGTCTGGGAGATTCAGATTTAAACTGTGTATTGTTGATGGCATCTCATGTTTGGTTTCATTACTGGAGAAATTTAAGGGGACAGTATGTATTTGATGTACCTCTTGTTTCAATGTTGCATGGTTTATATACAGTGTTTGTATTATAGGTTTAGTTTTTACAAGTTGCCAGTTTTTCTGCACTCTGAGCATGCAGTAGTTCCAGTGTGTGTTTGCGTTAGTGGAGGAGTGCAATTTACTTTGCTGTCACTAATTGCTTTGTAGTCTGGTTTTCCAGAAAGTCTACCGTGTTTTTTTTTTTTTTTTGCTTTACTCTGCTGCCGGATTTTAGTTCAACTAAGAAGATGTGGTCACTATAGAATGTTTTAGTGTGGCTTATTAGTCATTTTTATACAATATGTATTGTGTTTTCCTTTTATGGATAGTGACATTTAAGTTTAGAATTAGTTTTGTTGAGAGTTGTGAAACCGGACTTGCCACTTCACCTCCTGGTGCTATATGTGGCAGTGATTATGGCCATGTTTTATTGCTCAGATACTTGGTATGTTCTCCTGCAGGCTCAATTGAAGCAGCGGCCTGCTTCACTCAAAAACATGGCTCCAGTAAGACATTCTGGTACATGATTATAAGCCTACTGAAGAATGCTACAGGTTAATGCACATTACGTATGAGATTTAAATTCTGTCATTATTCACGGCAAATATTGTACCTGGAATACATGTTGCAGGAAGAAATAAGTATGAATCATGCATTCAGTGTATTGCTGTGCCATGTTTTGTGCATAAGTAGTAGGTTTGTAGGTTCATACTAGACTACTGACCACCACAGTCTTTACAACTCCAAAATCAGGAATAACTTTTAAATATTAATCTTAGTTCACTTTAGTAAGACAATGACCACATTTTTAACAGCATGGATTTCCTACAGGATAAGAGGGATGAAACTCTGACATTACAGACTGACTGTAACCTTTAGTGATTTACCAGAACATCAAAACATTTTATAAGGAGAAGGGTAATTAGTATTTTTTATGCCATTTGACTTATTGATGGGCGAAATTGAGGTGCATTAACCCACCAGACGCGCAGTAGCAAGCCCCGCCCAAACCCCACCTGTGAGCATTGACTGCACCGCCCACCGTTTGATTGAAAGACGCCACCATAACACAAGGTAATATTTGCGATATGCGAAACACAAGTTAATTGTACAAAAAGATTCGAGTGCACAAAAAGATGCGATTGCTGTGAAATCAAACCATTTTTTTTATTTCAGCAAAAGTCCAAAGGCAAGTACTGTTTGTCCAGTTAACAAGAAAACACATACATTTAGCATGTGCCTATTTCTTTATTTCGTGAACTTAGGCTAAAAAACAGACACCCACAACATCCTGATCCACTGTTTGAGCTTGAACCTAACAACCACAACCTTTTTAAGCCTAGCCATTGCATCCCAAATCTCTGATAAGTTCTGGTACCCTTGATAAGTGTAAGCATGGGGCTGGGAGGTTACCCATGTCCATTAGAGAGAGAAGAGTCACTGGCGTAATGTTAAAGTAACATAGGAAAGGGGTGGCAAGGTTTAAAAAACAGCCAAGTAAAGGAATGAAGTTTGTTGACTGAACTGATAAACAAAATACTTCAGTTAGCAGTCTGACTGCTGCCAACACTGGTTGAACTAACAGTTTGGTCTGGCCTTACCCATGCCAAGGTCAATAATTATATATTACCTCCGTGAGGATAAATTGGGTTATATCACAGAGAACGAAGGACTCATGTGGGATAAAATATTAAGGAACTGCTACTTAAGACCCTCACAAATAAGCATAGCTCTCAACCTGTCAGTGCAAGAAATCCAGACAAAGCTTAAGTTAATGGAAGGGATAAATCTCTTATAAGCTTGAGAAGTTGCTAGAGTAACAGGCTTTGTGTTAACATCTAACGGATATCAAGTCCAAAACTCAAATGTGTCATTAGTGACTTCATTTCTCTGCAGAGCAAAAATTAGGCAGAAATCTGGAAATTCTTAAAAAACCTGGACAGTTGAGAGATATGCAAGCAAGTCTTTCAAGTAGCACCCTGTCCCCCGCTTCCTACAGATGTTTTCTAATTCACCAGAGTACTCACAACGATAATAAGTCTGTGTTTTGACAGGCGACCCACTACTCCTACGCTTCAATCACCAAACTGCAGTGCCGATCGGTAGTCTATAGCACTACCAAATCCCAACAAATCCCGTACAGTGGGAATGTAACTCATGAAGTACCTGCAGCAGCTGGAGAGACCACACAGGTTCCTGACCAGAAGAATACAGGGCTTCAAAAATGTATCCTACAGGGATAAGTTAAAATCCCTGTCCCTCTTCTCCATCTCATACAGACTCCTCAGAGGTGATTTATGTCTAGCATACAGAGCAATCTCTGACTCCACCTTGATGAAATTGCTGCATATCCGCAGCCAAATTCCACTCATGTGACCGGAATGTAAAACTTCAGCATGGACTGCTACATCAATAAGACTTGCTGGCACAACAGATTTGTCATCCAGAGACTCCATCTGTGGAATAGACTCCCTTTCCATGTCAAGCAGAGTACTTCAGTATCCCACTTTAAGACGAACATGGATAACTGGAATGGGAAATAGAAAATACACCCCTGGGATTCCACGTGTGCCCTGCTAGACAGGGCCATCAGGTGCAGACTTATGGGCACATGGGCTAATTTATTGGCTAGGCTTATAAAGGCCTCAGGGTGAGTAGACTAGTAACTTGCTATGATCCTATCATTCCACTGTAACGGATTTTGATTATATTACTTTAAGTGCTGGCCACAGAGCTGAGAATTTTTATTTTTTATTTATTTATTTTACATTTGTTGACCTGGATAGTCCAAAAACAGAAAAAATCCACGTCCAACCTGGTAAACGAACTTTACTGAAGCGCTTTTCGGCACACAGTAGATAGCCTTCTTCAGAGTATAATAAAGGAATAAATTTTACATGTTTTTAAACACAAAAAGGCGCCAAATTTAATCAGCCTTGCTTAATTAAGCAATTAAAAATTAGACTTCCTTAAACTTTTTTAAAGACACAGCTTTTACATACTGGGGAATGATGCACTCTGCAAAACTAGTTTAAAAGGTATACAAATACAAACAAATACAGGCTTGAGCCATTTGTATAAACAATTTCAAAGTTTATAAAAAATTTGACTAAATACCCAATTAATTATTATAACTGTGAACAACAACAACTAAACACAAAATTCCGAAATAGAAAGAACAAAAAAGGGAATGAAAAATAAGAAAAATATTACCAGTGTTAAATTATGAAATACTTATAAAATGCTTATGAAATACTAAAGTTAACTCACACAAAAGGTGAGTAAAAAGCAATAAATAATAAAAAGTAAAAAAAATGGTGATCAATAAAATATATAATAAAAATAGCTGTTAACTACTTTGAAAGCTTATTAAACATTAAACAGCTACTTATTTACTGCCTTCTATTTATTATGTTAGTCTGATTCTTAAAAAGTAGTAGCAAATTTATTGAGGCCAGTTTGTTATTTACCTAACCAAGCTTCTCAATTTCAACAAAAACCCCTATTGACAGAGCTTCATTTAGTCCTGGGAAATTACTAGCATTTAATTTTATTTGCCACTTCGGTTCCAATTCCAAGAGTTTCAGGGAGTAGGGGCCACCTCTAGGATTGTTTCCTAATCTATCAATAACCAAAAACTTAAACATATGATCAGGAAAAATTGTAATGTGCTTAGCCAATGCATTGTCTGCTTTCCTGTAGGAAATAGCGTAAATATGTTCATAAATTCTATCCCTGAGCCTACGCTCAGTCTTACCCACATAGAAAGCAGAACAATGAGAGCATTTGGCGACGTATATAACCCCTTTCGAGTTGCAATTAAATTTATCTCGTAATTTGTAAGTTGTATTCTCAACCGTGAAAGAATTATTTACAAGTACATGTTTACACATGTTACAAGATTCACATTTAGACATCCCAGTCGACTTACTCAACAAGTCAGGTTTAAATCTTAAAGAGTCCTTCAAATTTAAGCCACGTCTAAAAGTGACCTTAGGTCTGTGTCCTATTTTATTCATTAAAGAAGAATTATTTTTAAACAAATTCCAATTTTTGTTCAAAATGTTGATGCATGCTGAACTTAATTTAACATAAGTAGTCGAAAAAGAAGTAGTCCTACTCAGATCACCATTATGGATGTTAGATATTTCCTTAGTATTAGAATTAATGTTAATGTCACGAATAAGTCCAGATTCACTTCCTTCTATAACTTCACTGCTCGAGCTGTTACTAGGGACCTTTACACTAGAGGTTTTGATAGCCAATAAAGGACTAAAGCAGTTGTTATCTCTCTTTAGTTTAACCTCGGCTATCATTTCATCAATGAGCTCAACCGGGTACTCTCTTTTAAGAAACGCTGTCTTTAAAAATAGACATTCGTCATTGAACTCATCATTGAGAGTAACAATCCGGGCCGCTCTAACTAGTTGCCCTTTAATAACAGCCTTCTTTTGATAAGAAGGGTGACAGCTCGAGTAGTGGAGAAATGCGTTGGAATATGTGATTTTCCTGTAGACCCTCGATGTAAAACTATGCAATTCTAAATTCTTTGACAACATTATGTCCAAGTATGGAATAGAACAACTATTAAACGTGTGAGTGAACTTCAAGAATTCAGTTGACCTATTGAAAAAGTCGACTGTGGAAGCAGCTGTCTGTTCGTTACCTTTAATCAACATAAAAATGTCGTCAAGGTACCTGGTATAGAACACAACTGATTCTTGGTAGATCTCTGACGTAAAGACTATAACTGACTCCCAAAAGGCCATTACCAAGTTTGCTACACTTGCTCCACACGGGGAACCCATAGCAATGGCTATTTTCTGAATATAAAACAACGAATCAAAAATAAAAAAGTTATAGGATAAAACCAAATCCAATAATTCAGTCACTACATAAATTTCCCTTTTAGGGAGCTTATATTTGTACATCATAAAGGTTACCCATTCTATAGCGATGTCGTGTGGAATGCAAGTGTATAGGTCCTTTACATCGACCGTTAGAAAATTGAAATTACTATCAAACTTGAGTTGGTTAATCTGGTTTAAAAAGGACCAGGAGTCTTTACAGACCTGCTTTTCTTGAATTACTATTTTTTGTAATGTAACATCTATTACTTTAGCACAAACATATAAAGGTGATCCTCTACCATCCACCAAAGGTCTCATAGGAGGCTCATGTAAATCTTTGTGGATCTTTGGGAGCCCGAAAAAACTTGGGTAAATGGGAAATGAAGTGGACAAATAATTAAGTAATTCATTATCAATGTATCCTTCAATGAATAAATCGTTGATACATGTTTTGACTAAACCGTAGGCTGAATTAACCTCAGATCTAGAACTTATTGCATAAGACTCGCTATTAAGCAAAGCATTCATTCTGCAATTATAATCATCTATATCAAAGACCACCATACCTCCCCCCCTTAACTAGTTTACATAATCTAATTTTTTGAGAGTGGACAAAATTAATTAAGTCCAATTCTTCAGGGTTAGTAGGAGTTTTCTTACTCCTATTAGCCAAAGCTCTAAAATCCAATTCACAGACATTTTCAAACGTTTGTATAATGGGGTGGAGATGTGGGTTATAAGTACTAGGTATGTTAAACCCTTGTGAAGGTCCCGTGTTGTTAACACTACCAAATAAATATTGAAAATTTAATTTCCTAGTATATTTCTTAAGGTCCATGACAGCAGATGTAATATTGAAATTAGTATATGGTACATATGTTTGCCCCTTAGAGAGTAAATCTACAAGATCTTGGGACAACGGACAAGAAGAAAAATTATATACTTTGAAATCTTTATTTTTATTCAACAAAATGTTAGGTTTTAAAGAATCAGGGAACGTCTCTAAATTATCTAACAAACTAACAGCACTTTCAAGAAAAGCTTCATGTGTGTCAATGGAGGGGGATACTGGCTGACTAGAAAATTCAATAAAACCAGTTGCCTCCTCTACTGAAAATTTTTAGACCTTGTATTAAAATTATTGTTATAAACTGGTCTTTGTTGTTTAGTTCTTGCCCCATTAAATCCTGAATTAGAAATACTGCCGGAGGCAGTGGCATTATTGTAATTATACCTTGAATTAGGGTTAAATTTACTCTTAGAATTGTTCTGTAATCTTTCACTTCTCCTAAGAGTAGGGAATTCTGTTTCGTCATTCAGAAGATTGTTATCAAAATCATCATTGTCCACAATATGGTCATTACAAAGTACACTTTTGCAATTCATACATTCAGTTGAAACACATACATTACAAGCATTACAAGCAGTATTCACTATAGGTGGTCGTTGCCAAGCCTGGGCAGGTGATGGTACAGGGTAAGCTGTACCTTCCTTGTATGCCTTAATGTCTCTTTCCAGTTTCTTGGACTTGTTTCATTGAACTCATCATTGAGAGTAACAATCCGGGCCACTCTAACTAGTTGCCCTTTAATAACAGCCTTCTTTTGATAAGAAGGGTGACAGCTCGAGTAGAGGAGAAATGACCGGGATAGTCCGACTGGATACATGTTCATTTTCAGCGGAGGCCTGGGAAGAAAAGCTCCAATGGATGTAACATACACATTCAACACAATTTACAAATAAAACAAGTGTCATAATAACATTGTACAAATAAAACACACTTTACAGTCGCAGTTAAATTTATACAGTCTAACTTCTGATCTGGCTTAACAAATAAGTTATTAGAGTTCCATTTACAAACACAGTATAAGTACCCTATTATGAATAAAGATTTAGTTTGGCTTGGAGCAGGGACATATCCAGTGAGACTTGAAATACTCCTTGAGAGTTTGTTTGAATTGAGATAGGGTGGTATCTAGGGTAAAGTTAGTAGGAAGTGAGTTCCAAGTTTTGCCAACAGAGTTGGCGAACAGGGAGTCACCTGCCGTATTATTGGATTTGATGGTTTGCACTACCAGTTTATTAGATGAGCGGAGTGATCCGGAGTTGGAGTGGGGATGGATGATGTTTTTCAGTGCAGGTGTATTTTCTGGTTGGTTGAGTGCTTTGTGAGCCACAATAAGTTGATTATACTGAATCTGCCTGGGTAGCTCTAGCCATCCGAGATTTTAGATTTTTATAATGATGTGTTCTGTAAGGGAGACCAGTGGCAAATCTAGCAATGTTATTATAGCAGCTTGAGAGTTTAAGATCAGTTTTATTTAGGTTGGCAAGTAAAGGGGAAGCATAGAAGAAGATAGATAGTAAATGGGAGCGGGCAATGGCAGTCCTAGCAGGTGAGGTAAGGAATGGCTTTATCCTATATAGTGAGCCCATTTTGCTGTTAATAATTTTGATAGTCTTGTTAATGTGCACATCGAACTTAAGATCATCAACAATAACTCCTAGGAGTTTTGTATGGGCGTCTTGTGAGATTATGGTACCATTATTGGACTTAATGGAGAGCGTTAGCACCGTGGATCTTTGGGTGGGGGGAGAAAAGTAGGAGCTTTGTTTTGTTAGGATTTAGAATCAGACAGCGAGAGGCAAGCCAGTTCTATACTAGGTTAAAAGTACTTTGAATTATTGTTAGCAGCTTTGTTTGTGAGGTGCCAGTACAGATCAACGCTGAGTCGTCTGCATACAGTCTGGAGGTCATTAATAAAAATAGAAAACAAAAGTGGACCCAGAATAGACCCCTGGGGGACATCTAGGGTGTTAGGTAGGAGGTTTGAGAGGTTGTTCTGCCATAAGACGGATTGTTGTCTACTGTACAGGTAGGATTCGAACCATTGGAGAGAGTGATTGCATAGAGACATTGTTGCCAGGGTGTTGATGAGAAGATGGTGGTTAACCATATCCAAAGCCTTGGACAGGTCCAAGAAAAGGGCTGAGGATAGCTTGTTGTTGTTCCTGTTATAGTTTATAGCATTTGAGAAGATGAGGAGAGCTGTGGTAGTACTATGATTTGGCCTGAAGCCATGCTGAGAGTTAGCCAGAAGGTTGTTTTAGGTTAGAAAGTCCAAAGAATTGAAGCCAAGAAAATAAACACACCACGACTACCAGAGACTCCAAGTTCGGACAACCTGCGTCACTGCATAAAACGAGAAGAGCCAACTGAATCGAGTATAAAGTTTATTACACAAAACAAACCACCGTAGTGTTAAGCGCTTTCACTCAGTAAATACAGAGCTTCCTCAGAACACAGTAAACTGCCATGACATTGTTTAAATACTTTTAGAAAATCACCTGACTCAGGTGTACAGCCAATACAACCTTTACATTTCTTTTTAAAATTGTGCAAAACATCAAAACCTTATTAGTATATGAAAAAACCTGTTCAATATGGTCTGAGGTATCACAAAATACAATAAATTAGTTCCAAAATGCATAAATTCCAGTACCTTGGATTAACTTATCCATGCTCCCACCAGAATTAGCAGTATCCTAGACCTGATCATTGCCAAAATGGGTGACCAGTGTTCAACACCAGAGGTCAATTCCTCATTGGTCACATCCGACCACAAGCTAATCACCCTAGACACCCACATCCTGCCCCCCCCCCCCCCCCAATTAGGGAAACCTCGGTAAAAAAAATTCTCCAAAGGCAACTTTACGCTCCTTAAGACAGAAACGACAAAATTCACAATACCCATGCAGATGGACAATAGAGGTATGACTGCTGAATCCTACACAAATGCACTTTATAAGCACTTACAAAATGCATGGATCATGCAATCCCTAACAGAACTAAGATGCTATCCTTCAAAAAAAAAGGAAGCCAATCTGGTGGTCCCCTGCCATAAACAAACTCTACAACAGAAGAAACAAACTGTTGCAAAAAACAGTAAAATCTCATGATTGGTGGAACTCCTGATAAGCCTCAGGAAGAAGCTGAGATTCCTCATAAAATCTTCCAAAGCTAGTTACGAAAACAAAACTGTCACTGATTCTAAAGACAACCACAAAGCATTCTAAAGCTATGTCAAGAATCTCAATGGAAACACTCAGACCTGCTCTGAGTTACAGCACAATGGCACTAAATATACAGAACCAACTGATATTGCCAACATCCTGGCAGATGGGTTCAGTGCTAACTTTACCCCCCCCCCCAACCCCCAAAGGTCCCATCTCTATACCAGAAGAATGCAAAGTTCCTGTAATCATGGCTGCACAGGTAAAAAACAGACTCTCCAAAGCCAAGAACACAGCATCCATGGGATCTGACAACATCCCAGGCTGTGTTCTGCACAAACTACAGAAAGAACTGGCACCCCACCTAAGTACCATGTTCAATCATAGCCTCACCTCAAGATTTGTGCCCACTGAATGGTGCACAGTGACGGTTATCCCACTCCACAAAGGGGGAGCAACCATGGACCACAGAAACTACCACCTCATCAGCCTGACGAGCCTGGTCTGCAATGCCATGGAAAGTATCATTATGGAACTTATAAACAAAGACATTGGTAATCTCCAAACTCTAGACCCCACCCAGTTCGGGTTTGTAAAATGCAGATCATGTCTCCTAAACCTGATAGACTTCTTTGAAGCAGTCACCAAATCTGTAGAGGAGGGTAAGGTGGTTCACACAGCCTATCTAGATCTTGCCAAGGCTTTCAACACCATCTCCCACTCTGGAATTATAGATAAAATAACTAAACTAGGTATAAATCCCTGAGTCACAAGATGGGTTGCCAACTGGCTCACTGACAGAACACACACTGTGAAAGTAGGAGACTCCAAATCCGACTTCAGACCAGTGACAAGTGCACTACCACAGGGTTCAGTCCTGGGTCCTCTCCTGTTTGGTATCTACTTCTCTGAAGTACAGGCTAACACAGAAGGTCTTTGGCTAACAAAGTTCACAGATGACTGCAAACTAGGAGCCATAATCTAAACTCCTAACGATGTGGACATCCTACTAAAGGGCCTCACTGAGACAGATGCCCAATGTCAAAGCCATGGCCTCAAGCTCAATGCCAAAAAGTGCATTGTCATCTCCTTTGTTCCCTCTACTCATCACTCATTAGACCCATTATGGAGTACAATGCCCCTTTTGGTATGCATCTCACAATACATCTACAACAATGGGAAAGGCCACAGAAATGCCTCACTAAGAGGATTACTGGCCGCAAACAGTTGCCCTATGCAGACCTTCTCAAAAGACTCCAGCTTTACTCAGTCGGATATCACCTACTCAGAGGCAATCTCTGCCTAACATACAAAGCTATGTCAAACCCAGAGCTGTTGGACATGCTCCACTTAAAGAAATCCCAATCCCCCCGAGCTACACACTCTAGGGACCTAAACCTTGTCACCACAATATACAGAACATGCTGGAGGCATAGATTCCTTTCCCAGAGACTTCCCATACTCTGCAACAAACTACCTATTCTCTATCGGACAAAGCTCCTCATTAGCACTCAAGAAAAATCTTGATGATTGGATGGGAAATAGGAAATTCACTCTGGGGATCACTTCTGTGGCTCTGCTCGACAGGAGCACAGGAAAATAATTTTCTTAGGTGGCAAAAGACATGGTACCTTTTGGTTAGGCTTATATAGACCCTAGGGCCAATATCCTAGTACCTACCTATGAACCTATATGTATTCCTGGATTCCAACATGTTCTTGTTTCATAAATGTCCGAGGAAAGCAAATTCCTGCATTTGCAACTGACTAGAAGAACTCCTCATAGGAGAATACCAGACTAATGGTCCAGGGCCTTTTTAAGCCTACCCATTTATGCCCCAGTTTTCTTAATTATCAGTGCCCAAGGACTGGAATGACTTTAGTATACCCCTGTGCCTAACAACATCTACAAGTTACTGTTGTCCATAAAGGCCACAGGTGACAAGCAGGGGTGAAATTTATGATTTCTCATCCATTGGTCCAAATATCATTTGAATAGGCTTAAAAAAGAGCTTTGTTTCACATAAATGGGAAGTCTGTTCCAGAGAAAGAGTGTAATCTATGAAACATACACCTGTTCCTCCAATCATATTTTGTTTAATGTCACAGATATACTTGTGCTGTTTGTTTTGTGAATGTGTAGCAGATATGTCAGGGCTGGATTGGAGAATGCCTTGTGTTTTAGGCAAAGATTGGCCTTTGGTAGTCTGTAGGAGACTGGGACAAGGCTTTAAGGTAGTCCACATAGGTCATATTAATTTACACCCTGTATTATTTTAATGAAGAATCTCTGTAGCCGCTGTAGTTGTTCCAAATGCCTGTACTCGATTATTGGTCTAATGAGGGCTGAGCATAGTGGGACTATGATCTCCTTAGATCTGGATGCCATGCCTTAACTGCTGACTTGCACCACATAGAATGCAATGATGATGGATGCATGATGATCAAAGTTCAGGTTACTGTCAACCTGAGTTCTCAAGTCCCTTACCACTAGGTTTACTCTTAGGAGAGTGTTTAAAATTTTGTAATTTGCAAGGGGGGGGGGGTCATCTTCCTAAAGCTTATAAATATGTTCTTTGCATTTAGTTTTATATTATGGTTCTGGTACAAGTTACTTGGCTCTCAGAACTTCCTCAAGGATATCTACATATTTGGAGGAATCGATCATTGGCCCCAGCTTGCAGTCATCAACAAATCTGGTTGGGTAAGACTCTATATTTGATCTGACTTCAGAGAATTACATACCAAACAGGAGAGGTCGCAGTTCTGAGCCCTGTGGAACACCACTAGTAACAGACCTATTGGTGGGGGTGGATCCCCCCACCCAAACTTCATGTGTCCTATCCATGAGCCATTTGACTATTCTTCAGGTTACATAGGAATTTATGTCTAAATCTGTGAGTTTGTCTATAATATCCAAGTGAAGTACTGTGTCAAATGCCTTTGCCGGGTTGAGGTAGGGAGTATGCACTACTAGAGAGGTAGTTCATGCATGGCACAAGTGGCCTTATCACTTTACTTATCAGCAGACACCAAGAAATAGTGTCTGAAATTCTGTTACGTAGGTTGATTTTAGAGTTGAGAAATTTGATACTGTAAACTTGGTCTTAATGAGCAATTTCGTACTTTCTAGACCGCAAGCAAACAAAGACAGTTAATATAGTACATCCCTTATGCAGAAAATGTGTTGGCCCTTAAAAGGGCCTTTGGGTGTTAGGAAGGAAGACTCTTACTTGGCACTTGTATACTTGGTGACAGCTTTGGTGCCCTCGGACACAGCATGTTTAGCCAGCTCACCAGGCAACAAAAGCCGCACCACTGTCTGAATCTCCTGCAAACTGATTGTTGTGCGCTTGTTGTAGTGAGCTAGATGAGAAGCTTCTCCTGCAATCCGCTCAAAAATATCATTCATAAAAGAATTCATGATATTCATGGCTTTAGAAGATATCCCAGTATCAGGATGAACCTGCTTCAAAACCTTGTATACATAAATAGAATAGCTTTCTTTCACGGCGCTTCTTTCCATCTTTCTTAGCTGGTTTCGTCACAACCTTCTTTGAACCCTTTTTAGGGGCAACGGGTTTTGCTGGTTCTGGCATCTTTGATAAAAGTTGTTTTAAATAACGTTGGAAGTTAATAACAGAGCTGGAATATATGCATTATCAAAGTTCTCCACCGGGTATAATAGGGGTTACCTACCCTTGATGAAACTGAAGTGAGATGGGTCCAGTTTTTGAAGATTTCCAATGTCTATTATATCCATGATAATTCTTTCCATGGCCTTGCATATAAGACTAGTCCAACTTATGGGTCTGTAGTTCCTTGGGTCTGTTGATGGTCCAATTTTATGTAGAGCGATGACCGTTACTGTCCTCCATTCCACAGGAATGCAGCCTGTCTGGAGACTGTGGATGATCAGAGATTCTAGCGGGCTGGACAGGTCATGTGTCAAACTATTTAGAGGCATCCCTGCATGTTACCAGGTCTCATTGCTGTACTGTGTTTGGAGAGGGCAATGAGGACCTGTTCTTTAGTAGCAATTGGGGGATAAATAGTAGAGGGTATTTACTGGACAGTTACCAGTCATTTTCGAGTCAAATGGACGCTGTCTTCTGCTTGTATCTTATTGTTTTTGTGTAACACTTTTGAGTAAAGTAATTGTTCTCTACTCTTTTATCTTGGACGTTGGTAACTACTGTAGCCAATAACATGCTTCTGTCAAGGATTTTCTCTCTATACTATGAGGTTGAAAGGTATGCCTTCAGTTACAACTGAAATGTCATAAAATCACAATAAATCAATGGCATTTATTGCATGTATAGTCTACAAACTAGGCAGTCATTGTTTTCATATTTAGAACTAGCCTGTACAATTTTATACATACATAAATAAGTAAACAGACACACGTATTACATGTGCAATTGCAGTTTCATTTATTTTACAAAATAAAGAAACAAGCAAGCAGACACGCAGTTTCTATGCGGAGTCATAGTTTTTTTACCTGACTGTCTCATAATTAATGATATATCTAGGCATCAACAGTTTTTTTTTTTAATATAATGTAACAGTTTTACAGTCAAACAGGGTAAATTGCAACAGAGAGCAAATGTAACACTTTGCTGCAATTTGCTGATGAAGTGCAACAGTGTAAGATGTCTGTAAAATATACACTCAATAGTTTAAAAACACCATTGCACATAAAATTAAATAAAAATGGAGACATCCTTCTATGTTTAACATGTTTAAAAGCCCATGTTTGCACTTCTGTTTGCTGTCTTTCCTGTAACTAGTCTAGTCCAGATACAAATTTGCTGCATCTAGGACGGTTTGTAAGCTTCTGAGTGGTGCCAAAGTCTGCTCTTCAATTTTTGCCTTAGATCTGCAAGTTCTCTCTTCTCCTGCACTTTTACAAGCTTATTAGTCTAGCACTTTACCAGACTTCTTGCAGCAATTATTGTGGCACACAAAAGTGATACCAACACTAAACATTCTACAAGGAAACATCTCCAGTACTTATTAATACCCACCCCTCCAGGCATGTCTAAAGGTCAGTTTCCTGTGCTTTCTTTTATTAACGTGGTGAACATGGGCATCCTGAGACAGTGTAGAAACTGCCTCATGTACACAGACAACCCTCTCCTCTTACCTCCCAGCACTCAGACTTGGGAGAGATGCACTTGTATATCCAAATTGGAAGCCACACACTCTGCAGCCAAGACCTGAGTAGCTGGTCAAGAGGAGAAGGTCAATACTTGCACCACACCACATGGAATACATAGCCCTCCAGAACACACACCAGCACTGCCTTCACATAATGTACCCAAACAGCAAGTGGAGGGTCTCAGTAAAAATCTAATCAAACAGCAGAGACCTACAAGGCAGAAAATGCACTCTACCACCACAACACAACACTAATCATGAGACGCATAACTCTCCTAAACAGTGTGCCACTCAACCAAAGACCCCAAGGCAAAACAGCATGCCCAACATGCTAGTCATAGGTGACTCGATAGCGAGGCACACTGATGTCAAAATCACTAGGTTGAATAAGGAGAAAGAAACAGTCAGCTGCTTCTCAGGTGCCAGGATACATCACATAACACACGTACTCAGGACCTTTAACAGGTACAAATATGACTGTCATTGTACATGTGGGTGTGAATAACCCGAGACATACCTCCCTGGACTACTTGAAAAGAGACATGGAGGAGCTCTTGGATTATGTAGCCCAGGCGGTTATGACCCTAGCCCTGAGCAGAATTCTACCATCACCCAGAATGATACCACAGTACAAGCAGAAAATGATTGATTTCAACAATTGGCTAAGTTTCTGGTGCCATTCTAAGGGGATCCATTAGCTATCTGCCTTGGATGACATGAGTGACAGACCTCAATGCTTTGCCAGAGATGGCCTGCATCTGTCACCCCTCGGCTTCCGGATACTGGCCAAGGCTCTTAACACCACCTTATAGTGCCTTTTTAGGTGGAGATCCAAATTCCAAATTACCACTGTAACAGCTACAAGCAATGGCAATCTGAGGATCATGCTGCTCAGTGCTAGAAGTCTAAATCTCAAAATGCACTCGCTCAAAGCACTCCTTGAAATGGAGAACATCGACATTTTTGCTGTAACAGCAACCTGGTTTAAGGCAGCAGAAAGCATGTCCGAACTACTCATTCCACACCTTTCAGCCCCAGAACTTGGACTGAAGCTCAAAAGGGGGTGGTGTTTCCATATTCATAAAGGGTGCACACAGCTCCAGACTGGTAGTCCAACATAACTCAGAGATACCACAGGTACAGCTAACATTGGGTAAGACAGCGATTCAAGTCATAGCCTGCCTTAGGTCCCCAAACATGTCCCAAGACCCACATTCCAAGTTCCAAAGCACCCTGGAGAATATTAAGGTCCAACCTAACACTCTCATACTGGGTGACTTCAACTACCCCTCCATTAACTGGGAAAACTACTCATCTAAAAATACACTTGCGCAACGTTTCCTGAAATTCATTAATTCCAATGCCCTGGACCAACTCGTTCTTACCCCAGCTAAAGATAGCAACATCCTCGACCTGGTCATTACCAACATCGGCGGCCATTGTTCTACACCTATAGTCAACTCCTCCATGGTTAAATCCGACCACAAACTAATGACCTTGGAAATCCACATACATCCCACCCCCCGCAAAGGTAACCAATCATGAAAAACTTCTCTAAAGCCAACTTTGAGCTCCTAAAAACAGAAGTGGGTAACTTCACGGCACCCATGCAAATGAAGAATAGTTGCATGACCGCCAAATCATACACCAATGCACTGTACAAACACATACACAAATGCATGGATCTCGCCATACCCAACAGAACCAAGACGCTCTCCTACAAAAAAAGCAAGCCAATCTGGTGGTCCCCTGCCATAAACTAACTCTACAACAAAATGAGATAGCTGATACGGAAGGTGAAGTCCCAAGATTGGAAAAACTCCCTGATCAGCCTCAAGAAAAAGTTGAGAACCCTCATCAAATCCTCTAAAAATAGAAGTTATGTTCTTACCATAACGTTCCATGTTAGTTGTCTTCTTCTCGCCTTCTTTCTTGCTGGATGGGTTCGGAGCCGACCTCGGCTCCGACTCGGCCACTCTAAAAGCTCGAGAGTTGGTTCCACCGGCTCGAGGCCCCCCTTATATCCCACAATGCTAGGCGTGAATTACCTCAGATCTCGTTTGTGAGCTAGGCCCAGCTAATAATACAACCAGAAAAAACTGGAAAAGAGTCCACCTCTATAAACAAAGGGGAAGAGAAAAGGTGACCTAAGCCTGATCTAGGAAAATATGCACAGCAGAGCATATACCTATAGCAAAGAGGTGGTAGAAAGAGAGGTCACAATCAAACTCCTCTAGGTCTGTCCAGGCCAGGGGGAAGGAGGGTGGGAAGAAGGCGAGAAGAAGACAACTAACATGGAACGCTATGGTAAGAACATAACTTCTATATGTTAAGTTGTCTATCTCGCCTTCATTCTTGCTGGATGGGACCGCGTCCGTAGCACCTTGTCCCGGGTGGCCTAACGGAACAGACTCTTGAGAACAGTGGAACCAAAGTTAGCTCTCTGCCTAGAAGCTAAATCCAACTTATAATGTGAAATGAAAGTGTGAGGAGTAGCCCAAGTAGCCGCTGCACAAATGGTGTCAATAGGCAGTCTGTCTTGGAAGGCTATAGAAGTAGCCAAAGCTCTGGTGGAATGGGCTTTAGGTTTGTTAGGCAGCTTTTGGTGTCTAATTTCATAAACAATGGAAATTAGAGATGTTAGCCATCTAGATAGTGATACCTTGGAAACAGAAAGTCCCTTTCTGCCTTCTGCGTAAGAGACAAACAGCTGGTCAGATTTTCTGAATTGTTTGGTTCTATCCAAATAGTACCTTAACTGACGATGAACATCTAGCCAATGCAATTTTTGTTCAGATCTATTAGAATATTCTGGAAAAAAACACAGGGAGGTCAATGCTTTGATTTAGGTTAGACGCCGAGGCTATTTTAGGTAAAAAGGACGGGTTGGTTCGTAAGGATACCCTGTCCTTATGGAACAACAGATAAGGAGGTCGACAGCTGAGTGCATGAAGTTCTGAAACTCTTCTAGCTGAAGTAATAGCTACCAGAAAGAGAGTCTTCCATGATAGCAATTTTAATGAACAGGAAGCTGCAGGTTCGAAAGGGGGAAGAATCAAAGAACTGAGCACTAAATTTAGGTCCCAAGGAGGAGGAGGATTTCTTATAGGAGGTCTGAGAAGAAAAACTCCCTTCAAAAAGGCTTTGCAAAGCTTGTGGGACATGATGGCAGACTCTGAAATGCCTACATGAAAGTTAGATATAGCTGCCAATTGAACTTTGAGAGTAGAAGGAGATGAACCTGCATGAAAGAGTTCAGCTAGAAAATCAAGAACCATATGGATGGGAGCAGTGAAAGGATCTAAATCCTTTCCTTGAGCCCAATAGGCAAAACGTTTCCACTTACTAAGATAAATTTTCCGAGTGGAAGATTTATGTGAAGCTATTAAAATATCTCAAACAGTGTGAGATATTTGAGGAAGCCTGGCTAGGGTAGGAACTGGAGGAACCAAGCAGTGAGGTTCAGAGAGCGGAGGGAGCGATGTAACTGACCCGACTGATGGATCAAAAGATCTGGAACTAGGTCCAGATGCCAAGGTTGCTCCAACAGAAATTGATGTAGAAAGGGGAACCAAACCTGTCGAGGCCAGTAAGGAGCAATGAGGATCAATGAGGCCTTCTGAGCGATAGCTTTCTGTATCACTTGAGAGATTAGTGGGAAGGAGGAAATGCATACAGAAGTCCCCGGGCCAAACTTGGACTAGAGCGCCTCTGCTGGGCTGGCCTGGTAACGGAATAGGGTGAAATAATCTCTGCACTTGCTGTTTTGGGGAGTAGCAAAAGGTCGCAGCAAGGCTGACCCCACTTGAGAAAAAATTTTCTCGCAATAGAATCTTTCAGAGACCACTCGTGAGGCATGAGGATAGCCCTGCTCAACTTGTCCGCGATTTGATTGGACTACCCGGGATGTGCGTTGCTATCAGAAAACGCTGAGAAGAAATCGCCCATTGCCACAGTCTGAGTGCTTCTCGACATAGGGATAGGACCTGGTTCCGACTTGTTTGTTGATATACCTCACTACAGACATATTGTCTGTCTGGATTGCTATCGTTCTCAGGGGAAGAGAGTCTTGAAGGGCTTGCAACGCTAAAAGCACTGCTCTCATCTCTAGAACATTTATATGCAAGTGGCATTCGCCTGGTTGCCATATGCCCTGGACAGTTCTGCCCTGATAATGCCCCCCACCCGATCAGGAGGCGTCCGTTGTCAGAATAGCAACCGGACGGGAAGGAACAAAGGGTCTTCCCAAGAAGAGCTGAGGGGAAGACATCCACCACAGAAGATGATTCTTGCATGTTTGCGTAATCATAATGGTGTGAGACATCGGAAGTTGTTGGTATGACCATTGTGTGAAGAGCATCCATTGAAGGATTCTCATGTGGAATCTGGCTAATGGAAGCAGAGGAATGGCAGCCGCCATAATCCCTAATACTTTCAGAACTAACCTGGCTTTGGCTCTGTTGTTGCTGAAGAGAAGCGAGACCAGTTTGCGTACGTCTATTATTCTCTGATCTGTTAGTCTCGCAGACATGCTGACTGTGTCTAGATTTGCGCCTATGAAGGTAATAGCACGACAAGGCGACAAAACAGACTTTTCGCAATTTACTGAGATGCCTAACTTTTGACAAATGCGAAAGGTGTAGTCTCTGGCCATTAGAAGAAGATGCTTGGTGGGAGCTGTGAGGAGCCAGTCGTCCAAATATGGAAACACCTGGAATCCTTGACGTCTCGGGTGAGAAGCTACCACTGCCATGCATTTGGTAAACACCCGGGGGGCAGTGGTGAGTCCAAAGGGCAGGGCTCTGAATTGAAAATGACTGGTTCCCAGCCTGAAGCGGAGGAATCTTCTGGAACGTCTGTTCATTTTTATATGATAGTACGCGTCCCGAAGATCTATAGAGCACATCCAGTTTTCCTTTCCCAATAGGGGAAGGATGGACTGTAGCGTGACCATCCGAAATCTTGTTTTCTTGACTGACTTGTTCAAGATACTGAGATCCAAAATTGGTCTCCAGTCCCCTGTTTTCTTTGGAACTAAAAAGAACCTGGAGTAGATTCCGGATCCTTGCTGGTCTGCTGGAACTGGCTGAATTGCTCTTTTTGCAAGCAGCTTTGAAATTTCCAAAGCTGCAAGATCCCTTTGAGCGGGTGGAACATCTGGCAGGGATTTTTTTGATTGGCTTGGAATGCGAACGAAGGGAATGGAATAGCCTTCGGAAATGATGGACCGTACCCACTTGTCTTGAGTTAGGGATAGCCAGGCTTCTGGGTACAGTGACAATCTTCCCCCGACTGCCTCCGAAGGTGCACAGTCGGGCAACACCTCAGGGATGCTGAAAGGGCTTATCGGAAAAGGTTTCTCGATTGCCCTGGTTCTGCGGACCCCCTCTGCCTCTGGGGCGACGTCTACCATTATTGTTCCCTCCTCTGCCTCTGGAGGGGAACCGACTCTGTGCGTCAGGCAAATTCCCTTGAGATTGTTTACGGAACCACATTTTCCCACTTTTCTGGCCTTTGGGGTAAGGTCTAGAAGGAGTAGAAAAACGGACTCCGACGGCAGACAAAGTTTTGCCATCCGTCTCGCACCTAGTCAAGGTTTCTTTCACTTGAGGACCAAAGAGAGATGATCCATCAAACGGGGAATTAGTGAAAGACGTTTTAAAGGGGTCCGCAAAATTGCATAGTCGCATCCAGGCATGCCGGGCGTAAGGCTACACCTGTCCCTTGGCTCTGCTCGCTCCATCAGCCGCATATGAAAGGAGGCATGGAGGAGTTAGCTATAGAATTCAGGGTAGTCAGCTGGGCGCTCATCTTGTCCTGAAAACCTGCAGCTGTAGGATCCTTCAACATCTCACTCGCTTCCTTGATCAAGTCTCTCTGGAGACGAGTGAAATGGCATAAGTAGTTCAGCGCATTGCAAAGGTCGCTGACGAAAACATCCGCTTCCCGTACCTGTACATAGACCTAGATTCCTTGTTAGGGGGATGGACAGGCACTGAAGGATCAGCTAGTTCCTTCTTGGTGGCAGCAGCTACCACCATAGCATCCACAGTAACTCCTTTGGTCAGAAATTGTTTATCAGTGGGTGCTGTTATAAATTTAGAAGGTCTCCTGGGGGTAGGGTCCACTGAGTCAGGAGCCGTCCAGGCTTTCTTTGCTACCACCTGCATGAGGGGATCAAAGGAGGGGGGACACCCAGGAGGTGGAAGGGCGAGAGCCAAACGCCTCAAGATACACAGATTCATCCGCCGAAGGGTTAAGGGCTGGCCAATTTCCCCTCTGCTTGAGGATCTCTAGAATGTCTGCAAAGGAGACATCTTCAGAAGGGGAACGGGGAGAACCCTCGGAATCCTCTAAATCTGTGTCAGAGGTGACAGACTCAGGTGAGTCTATGTGTTTCCTCTTACACTTTCTCTTCCTAGGGGGCTCCCCTGCCAAATCAGGAGAGGCCTCGGAAGAGGATGAAATCCCCACAGGGGATTCTTGAAGAGTTGGCTCTCTGCGGTCAGGGATGAGGGAGAGAGTAGACATCACCTGAGGCACCGAAGAGGGAGGGGCGGACGGAGCCGACTGTGGAGTTGAACCAGGTTCCAACACACTCCGCATGACCTCGAATGCACCCCTGTCAGGCAGAGCCAGAGGTCCCCGCTCCGAGAAGCTGAGAACCTCCCTCGGCGCCGACAGAGATGGCTCTGAGGCTGATGTCGGAGCCAAACTCACCAGTGCCGAAGCACCGAGAGGGAGAGCGGGGTCGGACAAGGGTCCGATGCCACTCACCCCCTCGGAGCCGACGAGGGAAGTCCGGCGCCGAGATTCTTCAAAGGAAGAAATTGGAGCCGACAACGGAACCGAAGACAAGTGTATCAGTTCCAACGCTACCACAGTCTCGGTTCCGAGACGCCCCGGCTCCGAGCTCAAAGGAGTCGGAGGAGGAATATTTAGAGGGAAAGGTTGAAGCAACGACTGATGAGTCGGGCTCTGAAGCATTTGGGCCAGTGCCTTGGACTTTAGAAGTCGACTCACTACCCTCTGAAGGTCATGATCTGAAAGCCTCGATGACCTAGAGGAGTGAGACCTATGGCTCCGTTCAGACAGCAAGGGAGACGCTGGAGCCGAATGAACGGAGCCAAGGGAGGGTGACCTAGACCTCTTTCTAGATGTCGGCTCCGACGGTCTGATCGGAGTCGACCCAGGAATTTCCAATACCTCGGCTCCAGCCGGAGCCGAGGGAACCACAGAAGCTGTAGTCAAAGACTCGACGGCTCCAGCCGGAGCCGATGTAGCAGTAGGCTTCGAAGCCTTAGGCCTCGACTCAGAAACTGGAGTCGAGGTCTTAGAAGCCTTGGAAGGTTTTCCCGAGGAAGCAGTTAGGGAACCTTCAGGCTTGAGCAAACCCCTTAGGATGAGTTTGTTCTTTCTTTCCTGCAGGACTCTAGGGCTGAAGCCATGGCATACAGCACAAGAGTCCTGCAGGTGTAAAGGTCCCAGGCAGTACAAACAAGAAGTGTGACCGTCTGTCAGAGACATTTTCTGACAGCACGAGTCACACTTCTTGAAGCCTGAGACCTTTGAATCCTTGGACATTTTCAAGGAACCGAAGTGTAACCACCACACAAAACACACACACACACCGATTACACTATCAGAAAAGGGTAAATTAAACTAAAAGCTAAAGAAATTAGTTAGTTTATATATAAAATAAATCCCTACAAAAAAAACACATACACACCACTATTAGGGATGGAAGGGCCCGAAGGCCTAAGGAAAGAACTTATCAGTTCTTGTGGGAAAGGGGCTGGATAAGGGTAGAAAGGATAAAGATCCACTACACTATAGTTAAAGAAGAAAAGCTACGCTAAAAAGGGTTTAAACAGTTATTAAACTGATCTAATACAACTGACCTGAAGCCGGTAGAAAAAACAACACCTCGATAGCTGTAGCGGCAAACGAGATCTGGGGTAATTCACGCCTAGCATTGTGGGATATAAGGGGGGCCTCGAGCCGGTGGAACCAACTCTCGAGCTTTTAGAGTGGCCGAGTCGGAGCCGAGGTTGGCTCCGAACCCATCCAGCAAGAATGAAGGCGAGATAGACAACTTAACATCTAGCTATTAAAACAGACTAGCAGCAGATATTAAAGACAACCACAAGGCCTTCTATAGTTTTGTAAAGAATCTCCACGGCAATACCCAGATTTGCTCTGAGCTACTGCACACTGGTACCTCCTATAACGAGCCAACAGATATTGCCAATATACTGGCAGACAGATTCAATGCCAACTTTACCCCTCAAAAGGACCTATCAAATTAACAGGAGATTGCCAGGCACCCAGTATTACCACTGTGCAGGTTAAAAATTACAGTTGTGTACATTTACCATAAATGTAGATGTTTGAATGTATTCACTGTTGCAGTCTTCACATTTGGGTTATCCCTGCCAGGGTAGCCCTCGGTCGGCCCAAATACCAGAGACTTAGTATTTCTGCACTGGTTGCTGTCGCTTGAGGACTGACGTCAGGTCATCAGTAGTATAAAGTAAGGCAGTTGAAGCCATTGCATCAGTTTTTCTTGCCCTAACCTGTCAGGAGCCTCGAAGTAGGAGGCCAGGTTCTGGTGGAAGAACCCCAACCAGTGGAAAATAAATACCAATACGTCCCTTGTAAGGAAAGGAGAACAAGTTAGAATGGTAATAAAAAGGAGAAAATGAAGAAAGGGAGATGGAGGGAGGGAAACCAGGACTGTAAAACACTTGCACATCTACATTTATGCTAAGTGTACACAACTGTACTGTGTTCCTTGTGTTTCACTGTTGCAGTCATCACATTCGGGTTGATTCCTAAAGCTGAGGAAAAGGGTTGAGGCAGTGAAGCAAACTAGGGGCTGGCTAGAATGCCCTGCAAGACTGCAGAGGCAAACACTGCCCTGGATTTGGAGAAGAGAGGCAGGTGGTAATACTTGGTAAAAGTGTGAACAGATGTCCAAGTGACAGCCTCCAGGATGTCCCTGGTTGGAACTCATCTGAGGAAAGCTGCAGAGGTGGAGGCTGCTCTGGTAGAGTGTGTCCTGACCCCCTTGGTGGGAGGCTTTACATGCTGTTTGTAGCAGAAATGGATGCAATGTGCTAGCAATTTGGAAATGGCTTGTTTGGAGATGGCTTTGCCTTCTGCCCCTGTAGCAAAGCTAACCAGCAATTGATCAGACTTTCTGAAGGATTTAGTCCTGTCTAGATAGAACCTGAGTTGTCTGTGCACATCTAGAGAGTGAAGAATCCTTTCCCCCTTGTTCTGGGGATTAGAAAAAAAGGTGGACAAATGAATGGATTGGTTTAGAGCCACACTGGACACCACATTGGGCACGAAGGATGGATTAGTTCTGAGGGATACCCTATCTGCATGGAAGATGATGAAGGCTTCCATAGCCATGAGTGCTTGCAGCTCAGAGACTATTCTGGCTGAAGTGATGGCCAGAAGAAATACTGTCTTCCAGGAGATAAATTTTAGCTCTGCAGAAGCAGCTGGTTCCAAAGGGGGAAGGGTTAGCTTTTTCAATACAAAGTTAAGGTCCCAAGCTGGTGTTGGTGCCCTTCTGGGTGGTCTCAGGTTGCTAGCCCCTCTTCAGAACTATTTGATCAAAGGGTGTGAGAAAAGGGGCTGCTCAGTGGGAAAATGAGCAGAAATAGCAGAGGTGTGAATTTTTATAGAGGAGAAATAGGTCACTGTGTAGTAGGTCAGCTAAGTAATCCAGGATGAGAGGGGGAGAGGGCTGTGCCAAATTGGCTCCCTTAGCCTGGATCCAGGTGCAGAGCCTTTTCCATTTATCAGCATAAGTCTTTCTGGTGTAAGGACATCTGACATCACGGATAACATCCAGAACCTGTTTATTGAGGTAGAGATGACCGCAGGATCCTTAGACGAAGAGGAGTTTTGCGGCATACCGGATTCCAAAAGGGTCTCAGTAGCGACCTGCGAAACAGAAACGAGCATCGGGGGCCTCACTGAGTACCGAAGAACTGACTACTAGCTTAACGTAAGCGTTGTTGGTAGGTTTGGGCCTGTGCGGTCTGTCTCTGTCTTTATCTTTACGTTTTTTCAGATGATCTTCTGTCGAATGGCTTACCGAAGCCATACCGGAATTTGAGGACTGTAAGTGAAAATATCTGGCTACAATAAGGGCCAGACGATAGATAGTACTGGCATTGAACAAAGCACAGAAGCAACAATGAGGGATGTTGTGGTCTGGGCCTAAACAAGTGACGCAGTAAGTTTGTCCCACACAATCACCATGTGGTGTGATGGGCACCCTGTCCACATCAGGCAGGGTAGCTACCTACACCTTTGCATGCTTAACCTGGTCAGCTGGATGGTTAACAGCACATACAGCCATGGAATACTACCTGTGTCCCTGTTGGATGGGGACATCAGCTGCTGCCTTGCATACACATGGGCTTAGATGTGGCCTAGAGATATGGCTGCTCAGGGACCATAGCCTAGTAAGCAGGTATGGTACCAGGAACATCTTGTATGTTCAGACTGCTGTTTCTGTTTACGTCTTGCACCATGGAGCTCAGGTTGCGACTCAAAAGGGTCTATCAGCCTCCCACTTGCAATTAACAAGTACACAAACAAACAGCTGAATAAAGAAATAAGGGGAAAAACATTAAATGATTTCAAACGGAGATTAACTAATTCCTGGTACCTTGGAGAGTACAGTGCACATCTATTTGTTGTTTTTATTACATACTGAAACAAGCAAATGGTTAACAGATACTTTGTTATGTGTGTATATAGTTGGCAGTCTTACAGTACATAAATCACAGTAGGGGGTATATTCAGACAGGAAAAATAGCACACTGTGCAAAGCTAAACTATGCAGTCAGTGTTGATGTGCAGGGCATGTGCAATTCAGAGGTATCTGTAGCACAATCATGGTAGCATAAAAATTGGTGTGGTCAGTAGTTTATATTAATGACCATATAATGACATTCAAATGAGACGGCTTATAGAAATATATTCATCAATAAACTAATGTTTTTGTCTGCATATATATTCTATATGCAGCATGTACATTTGTAAGACACCTGGTAATTGTATATTCGTTTGATAAGTTTATCGGTATATAGTAGGCATGGAGTTCAAAAAAACATTAACATAACCAGCTAAGCCCAAGCACTGTTGAGTGAGCTAAGCTCCATGGTTAAGAAGCACCATGCTATATACCCCAGGGAGGATTTATGATTTCCAGGCTATTCAATTCAGAATATTACTGAATATAGACCATGTCTAGTATTGCTTGACATGCACAGGATGTTTTATTCAGTAAGTATAGGATTCCTTGTGATAGAAATCTGTTGTGCCAGCCATTTTCCATTTCTGTCTATAAAAGATTACAGTCTTTGTTGTTGGTGTTCATGGTGGTGTGCATGTTGCATAGCTGTTAGAGGTCAAGCAGGGTCAAATGGGCCATGTACCATATGGATGAACAGCAGTCTGTCTGCTGAAGAATGGCATACAGAGCAAGAGCTGCACATTTCAAAAATACCATTTGAACCCTTGATATAAGTATTACCATGAATAGTAGGCAACATTAAGGGTTGTGGAAGACTGTACAGCTTAGCAAACTTTGTGGCCTCAGTGTAAATATCATAATTTGGGCTTTAACTTATGCCTTTGATACCACAATACATCGCAGGTAATGTCAGCATGTCCCAGGAGGTGATATACAAGACAGGTGTTTCCATTCAGATGGAAGAGCAAGAACAAGGTTCCAGGTAATCAAACATGCAAGAATCTCCAGTCAACAAAGTATTGTTGAAAGGTACGATACATGTCTTTACAGGTAATACCCAGTTTCTGCGAATAAGAAACAACAATGTTAGGTGTGGTAAAAGAGGTTATTTTTCAGCTATCTTTCAAAAGCAATGTACTACCATCATCCTAATTTCTTGATGTTCTCCCATGATGTCCTTGCCCACTGCACGAGAAGCTGCCGCTAAGCTAAATGAGTGTGGAATCTAACTGAGCGTGGGGTATATGTTTGGGGTATAAGCTTCATCATTCCATTGTTTTCTTGAATACAGCCCTCACCTGAAGATGGGTAAGTATGATACCCTTCTCATGGCAGAACACTGCTCCTTCTTAAGTGCCATTCTATGACAAAACTGTGTGAGTGGACTTCTTTGTTGTACTCACAGCATTTGGTAACATTGTACCCATTGCACTACATTCCATTCTGTGCCCCCTGAGGCTGGAGCCAGCCACTGGTGCTTCACACCCTGATCAGTCATAAGTTTCTCCTATTTATCATTAGACTATTCTTATTTTGACCAGCTAAATGCTCTACATTGGGCTGATAAACAACATGCTATGAAAAACAATCTGTTGTATTACTGATGACATGTATTTTGGAGTTTGTCCCATAAGGCTCACACCGCCTCCCCATGGGTTTGTACAGCCAGCTGATGGCTTGCCAGGTATAATGCAGCCTTCAACTTGTTTTATTCAGCCTCTAACAGTAGCAGAGTGTGTGCCCTCCATTGTTTTACTGCTATGAGCCACACAACTGGACAACCTGGCACCCTCCTGGTGTCTCTAACTGCTGTAGTAGCCTTCTGTAAGCCACCTAATTACCATTACTGTGGGTGTTATCTGTTAGTCTCGTACAGCCACTGTACTGTGAATGAATTTGTATCCACACTGGTAATGGTGCTGTTTCTAGTACATCCACTGATCCTGTGAATGAATTTGTATCCACAGTGGTACTGCTGCTGTTTCCAGTGCCACTCTCTCGAACTGACCCCACTGTGAAAGCAACATAGTGTAGAATGTTCAAGTATTCCTCACCTCACCCTTTTTGTTGATTGCTCCCTGCCTGAACTATATATCTGTTTTCCGATTTTGAGTTGGGAGTGCCTTGTTTGCCTTCTGTTTGTATATCCAGGAATAACTCCAACTATGTAGTGGCAATTAATGTTTACATGTAATTACTCTTGGCCACCTGCTGCTAAGCTTGCTTTCTCCTGAGTACCTCTCCTACCCAATTCTTAGGGATATGGCAACAGTTATCCTGAAAAAAAATCCAGTGCAGTATGAGTGTGTGCCAACACTCAAGTAAGATTCCGATCTTTAAAATCTTAGGTGACTGAAGGAAAGAATACTCTTGTTACTTGATAGGTTCCATTGGTGGTTACTAGGATACTGACCCAAAGGTCTTTATAAGCCTTTCCGTGTGTACCGATATAATACTAGAGAAACCCAATATAAAAGATCTAGCCTAAACTCAAAATCTTAGTTAACAATGGCTGCACATATCCAGGAGGATCATAGGTGAACTCCTGGAAAGGAATTTATGGTTTCCCATCCAGTCATCCAGGCTACACACAAACAGACCCAGAGGGGGGCTCTCTGTTTGATGTGAACTGGTTTCCTATTCAAGAGGAGTGTCAACCTCTGAAGCATATCTGTCTCTCCAGCAGGTTCTATTTATGTCACAGGCCAGGTAAAGGTCCCTGGAGCAAGTGACCCTTATCCCATTAGTCTTGCGGATATGCAGCATTTCGATTAGGTTTGGATCTGAGATTGCTCTATAGGCCAGGCAAAAGTCTTCTCTAAGTAGTCTGTATGCTACTGAGTACAGTGACGACGACTTGAGTCTGTCAATGCATGACGTGATGGAGACCCTGTAATTTTCTTGGTTAGAAATCTCTGGGGTCTCTCAAGTTGCTGCAGGTGCCAGGTGAGGTACATACAAAGGGAGGATTGTACTCAGTTATTGGTCTGATGAGGGTCGAGTACAGGGGAGTTGATACCTGTTTTGCTCTTGAGGCAATGCCTTTGTTAATGAGGTGAGCAATGTAGAAGGCCTTCCTTACCACAGTAGACACATGGTGATCAAAGATTAGGCTACAGTCAGCTTGCATTCCCAATTCTATCAGTGTTGAGTTGTTACTTTGGGTATTATCTATATGGTAGTCTGCATGGATATCATTTTTACCGAATGGTATGATAATGCATTTTTTAGCATTGAGTTCGAGTCCATGGCTTTGACATCATTCATTTGTGCAAGTCCTTCTAAAAGTATATTGACATCTTCTGGGCATAAAATGATTACACCTAATTTGCAGTCATCAGCAAAGTTAGACACAGGCCCTCAGTTTTGGCCTGAAGTTCTGAGAAGTATATTCTAAGTAATAGGGGGCACAGCACTGACCCCCACTGCTGACAGCTCTGCTGGTCGAGGTAAAGTCCCCAATTTTGACTGAGTGTTATCTGAAAGTGAGATGGTTAGCAACCCACCTGACAACATAAAGGTTTATATTCAACTGGGAGAGTTTATCAGTGATGCCCGAATGTGGGAGTGTATTGAAGGCCTTGGCTAAGTCAAGGTAGGTTGTATGCACAGATTGGCCTTCATTTATGCCTCTTCTTGGTGATGCTTTTGAAGTCTACCAGGTTTAACAGGTATAACCTCTGACAAAAGCAAATGTGTCAGATTAAGGGTATGGAGGTCATCTATGTCCTTATTTATAGGGTTCATGATGATTTGTTCCATGGCCTTACAGATAAGGCTGGTTAAGCTTATGGATCTGTAGTCTGAGCCACACTTTTAATATTGTTGTCAAGTAGCATATGACGAATGGAAACTGTTACTTGTAAAACTAGCAATAAAGGATTAGTGACATGAATGTTGTAAGGAGCAGCTATACTGTCACCTTAGTCAAAATACCTCCTGCATGACAGTGAATGAGTGTCTGCATGTATATATATATATATATCCACGAACACACCACATGTACAGGTGTGTGTACATCTGTGTACATAAACAGAGACACAAACAAATTCAAAGACAGGTTTGTGTGTGTGCATTGTTTTTAGCCTTTTTTTATGGGTCTCCACTGAAATGGGCCTTTGGCTCAGTTGACTAACCTGGATAACAAATGTCAAATAAGAAAATAAATAAAAACACACATTTTATATATATATATATATATATATATATATATATATATATATATATATATATATATACACACATATACATATATATATATATATATATATATATATACATACATATATATATATATATAGATCTATAACAACAAAGATATACAGCAAATCCATTTTAATCACCAAAGCAATGCATATGATAAACACAATGACATGGCATATGCATTTATTTCTTTAAATTACCTATTTCCATCTTGATAAGGGGGTAAGTGGTCTCATCAACACAGCCATTTAAGTTGCAAAAAAGGCAAGTTTGAGAAAAGTTATGTGAATTCCAATATTACAGGTGAAGTATACCATTAAACAAGTAGGTGCACTGCATACAAAGGTTTAATAAAATGCACGTATTATTACATATCCAGACTACAAGTAGGTCGGTGCATACAAAGGTTTAATAAAATATACACATTATTAAATATCCAGCATGATTCCGCAGTGGTACAGCGGTAGCGTTGTTACCTCACAGCAAGAGGTTCTCCCGTTCGATTCTCGGCTTGGCTCGGGACTGCCTTCTGTGTGCAGTCTGCATGTCCTCCCCACGGTTGGGTAGCTTTCGAAAGACATGCATGCGTAAATGGGCATGCCTTTGTTGAAGGTTGGGCATTGAGCTGGCACCTCGGCGTTTCGTAAAAATCTACTGCCAATCATTAGCGGACTGGAGTTCCGCTGTGGCGACCCCTTACCGGGAAAAAGCCGAAAGACAAAACAATTAAATATCCAGCATATACAAATTTGATTGACATTCAATAATGCCTTGAATTACAAGCCGGTCAGTAAGACATAGCAAGACTGTGGTTTTACAACCACATGAATATAAACAGATTACATATTTCATACATGCTTATGCACACAGATAGGGAAATAGAGAGACTACATTTACCTCAACTTTCAAATGGTAACAAGTGTAACTCTACTGCAGTCAAATATTCAGCAAAAGAGTGAAAGATCCAAACATTTTACCACAATGCAGGAAAGATAAAGAAAATAAATTCAGTGGAATGGAATCCATATTATACAGACAGTTACTGTGTGTGTGATTCATGAAGGGTGTCACCTAATGGGAAAAAACTTTTAGTACAGTAACCAGATTCAATTTCACAGTTGTCTGACATTTCTTTTTTTATTATAAGATTTTATTCTTCTAGAATCTTAGGATATTTGCAACTCAGTGGATTTGTTTCCAAGACGAAAATGTCCAAAGCAATGCTTCCTGTGAAATGTGGAGAAACTGTCTTATAAATATATGTCTGCATGAGTACATGCACTAATAGGCAACACTACTGCAGAACATATGGCAAATTACCAGTGAAGGGAAAAAAGCATGTAGCAACAAACATAAAACAAAAGCAAACAAAAGAAAATACAATTTGCCTAAGTTGGGATAAGCTTTCCACTAAGTTTTACAAAAAACAAGCACATACTAAAGATGTAATTTCACTGCTGCAAAGGCCTGTGCAGGTCTGACGGAGTTTGACTACATAGCATCTCAGGCTGATGCTAAACCAGTCATTCAACTAATAGTCTCTGGGTAGGGGAGGGGAAGTACAAAAACTGTAAATTCTAAGCAGTTCCTATAATAAACAACCAGCAGTGAAGTCTGTGAAATCTAACCTGCAGTATGCACACAAGCTTGTCTAAAAATTCTATGTGAATATGTGACTTACACTACACTAAAAGGTAAACAAAACAGCCTAGCAACCAACTGATTTTAGAAACAAAATAATGCCCCTTTATAAGAATTGCATTACTGCTGTGCTTTCTAGAGTAGCAGCAGCAGTCTGGATGTAAAATGTCTGAAAGGCTACTTTTCTGAATGGATAAAATGCACAGATTAAACCAATGAATGGCTCACATAGAAAGCTGTTGTCAGTAGAGCTGCAATTTGAGATGGAATGTGGCTCCTTTGAAACTTCCTGCAGGCACACTTCCCCTACCCCCCCCCCCCCTCAGCCACAGGTGAGCATGCTCAGAAAGGCAAACTTGAAAAGTAAACAAAGGCTGGATCAAAACAAAAAATCCCTGGGATTGTCCCTTTAAAGTTACCATGACAACCAAGGGATAACATGGGTAGAAGCTTTTGCTGGTTTAAAAGTTTGAACTTGGAGACTAGCATGAACCTGTTTAGTCTTGAAAGATCCAACACAGACCTCCAGATTCCTTAATTTCTTGGGACAACAGCAACCTGAAGTAATATTCTGTCTCTTTTTCCTGTACAGGTACATGTCATATGAAGTCATGAGGTAACAGGCCTACTTGAGTAATAACAGCCTACATGATCTGACCTTTTAGAACAGAAGTAATAACTACTGTTACTGAGAGAGGCAAGTTGTGGTTTGTACTCTGAATTGATTGTTTAGTACCCATTTGTTCTGCGCAATATTTTTCAATTCTTTGAAGAACAGAGAAAGCCTTCCCCCTAATTTTGAAGCAGACCAGCAGGACAGTGATAGTGACAAGGACGTGTTCAGTGGGGTGGAACTTGAGGGAAGTGGTAACAGTGATGCACCCAATTGAACAGCTGCTCCGTGATGGGCCTCTGGAAACAAAACCCACTATACCGCTTGGTGTCCATTATCTGTCCTTTCTGGTCTTTCTACCTCTATCTTGGCTAAGAGGAAGGAAAAAAACTAAGGCGTGGAGGGGTATTTTCTGTCAAATTTGGGAGGATGAACCTGCAAAAAAAGCATTTTTACAGCCTGCATAGATTTAACTTTGTCCTTCAGCTTTTTTAAAAATTGCTTCAGCCTTAGTTCCACAAAAAAAGAGCCTTGTCCACAGGAACATCCAGTAGCTCAGACTTGTGCTTTGGGAGGGGCTGTTCCCTCAAAACCTACTCAGAAGCAGCTACCTACTTGATGCTCGTAATAGCATGGCAAGATTTCCAGCCATTTATCTTGTATGGAACAATTCACAGAAACCCTATAAACGCAGGTTAACAACTGCAGAGTTAAGTTGCATCCACCAGGAAGTAATGCAGAACTAATAAAAAACAAGCCACCCTGTTAGAATCAGATCAACTGGAGGAGAGACGCAAATAACTGGTGTCAGAGCCACGGATCAAAAAGTACAGTTGTGTACACTTAACATAAATGTAGATGTTCGTGTATTCACTGTTGCAGTCATTATATTTGGGAAATCTGCTGGCAGGTTGCCCTCAGTCGGCTTGAATTCCAAAGTCTTGGGTCCTGCGTCGGTTGCTGTCTCCTATTCCATGACATCAGGCCGTCAGGGGTATAAAACAAGCAGCCGACGCCATTTTCTTTAGTTTTTCTTGCCCCAGATGTCAGGTGCCCCCAAAAAGGTAGCATATATATATATATATATATATATATATATATATATATATAGATATATATATATATATATAAATATATAAATACATGCATCAATATAAACTTTACCTTCATCTACAAGCAAATACACCACATAGTTTGTAGAAGATGAGGGATGGCAGGTAACCTGGACTGCAACAGTGAATACACACACTACATTTACGGTAAGTGTACACAACTGTACTATGTTCTTCGTGTTTCACTGTTGTAGTCATTACATTTGGGTAGAATCCCAAAGCTATGGTTGGGAGGCTGGAGCTAAATAGCATTAGGTGTGGCTATAAGGCCCTGCAGAACTGCAGTGGCAAAGCCTGCCCTGGACATAAGAGTAGAGAGGCAAATGATAATGCTCTGTAAAGGTGTGAACAGAACTCCCAAGTAGCAGCCTCTAAAATGTCTCTGGTTGGTACTCCTCTGAGAAAGGCTGCTTAAGTAGCTGCAGCTCTGGTGGAATGAGACCTAATGCCCTTGGGCACAGGTTTACCATAGTGTAATTAGCAGAAACGAATGCAGTAGCTTATCCACTTTGAAATAGTCTGGTTTGAAATAGCCTTTCCTTCTGATCCTGCAGCATATGTCACTAGTAATTGCTCAGTTTTTCTTAGAGCTTTAGTCCTGCTCAAGTAGAATCTTAACTGTCTGTGTACGTCCAAGGAATGCAGAATTCTCTCCTTGTTCTGCGGATTTGGATAAAAGGTTGGCAGATGAATAGTTTGGTTAAGTGCCACACTGGAAACCACCTTAGGCATAAATGTTGGATTTGTCCTCAGAGACACCCTGTCTGGGTAAAAAATGATAAAAGGCTCCACAGCCATGAGGGCCTGTAGCTCTGAGACTCTTCTTGCTGAAGTAACTGCAAGTAGCAGAGCTGATTTCCATGATAAAAACTTTATATCAGCAGTAGCAGCTGGTTGAAATGGAGGCAGGGTTAGCTTTTCCAACACATAATTGAGGTCCCACGCAGGTATTGGTGATCTTCTAGGAGGCCTTAAATTTTTGGCTCCTCTAAGATACTGTTTTAGTAAAGGATGAGAAAAGATTGGTGGCTCTGTATTGTAATGAGCCGAAATGGCAGAGGCATGGATTTTAATTGATGAGAAAGATAGGCCTTTGTCAAGCATCTCAGTCGAGTATTGTAATATCTGAGGAATATTTGGTTCTGCTGTATCAGTTCCTTATGCTCGATTCCAAGCACAGAATCTCTTCCCATTTATCATCATAAGATTTTCTAGTACTAGGCCTTCTGGCTTCCAAAATGACATCCATCACAGCTTTACTGAGAGGTGTTGTTTGTATAACTACGTGATCAGCCATGCTGCCAGGTTCAGTGTCTGGAGTTGATTGTGCAGGATCAGATTGTTTTGCTGGGACAGTAGTTGGTCTTTGAGGTAAGGTCCAAGATGGGTATTGAGACAAGTTCCTTAGGACTGGGTACCAGTATTGGCGGGGCCAGTCCGGGGCAATTAGTATCATCTTTGGTTTCTCTTGTCTGACTTCTAGGAGGACCTTGGGAAGAGGAGGCAGTGGAAGAAAGGTGTAAACTGATAGTTTTTTCCAACTTAAGGATAGGGCGTCCACTTTCCATGCTAGTCTGTGATAAATCCTTGTGCAGAATCTTTTCAACTGAAAATTTTGAGGGGAGGCAAATAGATCTATATCTGGGCTCCCCGATTTCTTTGTTATCATGCTGAAGACTTGTGGATTTAGTTTCCATCCGTGAGGATCCATAAGGTTTCTGCTTAAATAGTCTGCCAGAGTGTTTTGCTTTCCTGGCAGGAATTGAGCTTGAAGACGTATTTGAAGTCAAAGCTGTGTCCCACAGTGCCATGGCTTATCTGCAAAGGGGGTACAAGTGCGTGCCCCCCTGCTTGTTTATATACCACATGACCGTGGTATTGTCCGTCTTTATCAGTAGTTGTCCTGGATGAAATAAGTCCTTGAAGGCTGTCAGGACATTTTGAACAGCTAGCATCTCTTTCTGGTTGATATGTAGATACATTCGTTTTGGGGTCCATATGCCCTGAATGCATCTTCCCGCCATGTGGGCCACCCAGGCATAATCTGATGCGTCTGTTAAGGTTTGGCTGGCAGGGGGGTAGAGTGAAGGCCCGTCCCATGTTTTGGTGACATGCCTTTGCCCACCATAGAAACTCCTGTTGTAGGCAGGGAATGAAAGGAATCATTGTTTCCAGACTGTGACAATGTTGACTCCATAAACTTTTTAGGTACCATTGACGTTTCCTCACATGCAGTCTTACATATGGAATCAGTAGGATGCCATGAAGCCCAAAGCCTGCAGAATTTGTCTTGCAGATAACTGGGGTTTTCTTGCCATCAGTTTGAAGTAAGTAGTCAGTTGCCTTTGCTTGTCTGGCTTGATGTAAGCCATCTGGGCAGTTGTATTCAAGCTTGCACTCAGGAATGTTATCTTTTGAGAGGGTATCAGTTGTGATTTCTTTTCATTTATTGTGTACCCTAGGCATGTTAGAAGCCTTTTCACAAATGCCAGGTGTTGAAGAATGTCCTTGTTCTCTGCTTGAATGAGTCAGTCGTCCAAGTACGGATATATTTGAATACTTTTGTCTGCAAAATGCAATTACTGGTGCCAGGCACTTTGTAAAGAACCTGGACACAGTGAATAAGCCAAAAGGCAGTGCAGAGAATTGGTACTGCATTAAGCCAGCCTTGAATCTGAGGTATCTTCTGCACGACTGACTTATTGGGACATGCAGGTATGCCTCTTTTAGGGCTAATGTCACTATCCAAGCATTCTTGCCCAGCAAGAGCAGAAGCTGCTGCAAAGTCAGCATTTTGAATTTTGGAATGTCCAGGTATGTGTTCAAAATCGATAAATCCAGTATTGGCCACCAGGCCTTGACCTTTCTGGGTATCAAGAACAGTCTTGAGTAAACACCTTGTCCTTTTTCCTGTTCTGGTACTGGCTGAATGGCCCCCATATCCATGAGGGACATAACCTGTTTCTGTGCCTCTGCCCATTGATTTTTTTGGCAGATCTGGCCAACCATTTGCCATTGGCAGAGTATGGAAATGGAATCTGTAACCCTGTGATATTATGTTTAGCACCCACTTGTCCAGGGCTATTAACTGCCAATTTTGAGCAAAAAGCGCTAATTTTCCCCCTAAGGGTACTGCTAAAAGATAAGTCCTTGGTGAAGGTAGAAGGAAGTCATTGAGACTGTTTTCAGTAGGTTTGCGCTTGATGATCTCCAGATTTGGAGGTAGAAGCGCCCCATTGCTTTGACCTGTATGAATCTTGTGGCTGGTATTTGGAACCCTTAGGGCATCTGGATTTACCCCTTTGAGCTCTGTCTGACACAGGAAAGGACCAATTTTTTGTAGGCCAGTGTCTACTGAATCTTGGTGGCTGCACTTGTAAGAAGTCTTTTACAGTTTGCATAGACTTAGCTTTGTCTTCCATTTTCTTTAAAACCTCTTCTGCCTTAATACCAAACAGAGTGCATGCTGTAAAGGTGCATCTAGTAATTTAGCTTTAACATGATCAGGCAAATTTTGTTCTTTTAGCCAGGTATGCCTCAATCACAGATCCAGTAACTGAGGCCCTACAGGAGACCTCTAAAGAATTAAAACCACATTGCAAAGTATGCTTTCCAACCTGTTCAGCTGCATGCAATAATTCCTGCAATTCTTTATTTTCTGCACATTCACAAATCAACATCATTTTCTGTTTCAGCAATCCCATAACATGTTGTTGATACTTGAGCATATGAAACTGGCAGTTTAAGGCCCTAATTGCCAAGGTTACAGATGTATAAACCTTTTTTCCCCCCCATCTGTCCAGTGCCCCTGAATCTCTGTCACAGGGGGTAGGATTTTTTGCTGTTGAGGCCTTAACTCCCTTTGGACCCTGTGAAATAGTTTTATGGTCAGCAGCAGGATTTCTAAATAAAAATTTGTGAGAGTCAGGGACCCTGTAGTATCTGTCAGGCTTGCTGGCAGCCGGAGGTAAGGAGTCAGGGGTCAAGCATGACTCTGAAAACACATCATCCACAATGTCTAAAACAAGGGGTATAATTAAAGGCCTGTGCTGAGGGAGAAGGAAATCCCTGAGCCTCTTTTTTGATTCTGAGAAGTCTTGACTCTCACAGTTAAAATGCTCCCTCAAAGGATGCAAGGTTTCTCCAAATGAATATTCCCTCAGGAGGAGATACAAATGGTATAGACTCCTCTGCATCAGAATCCTCATAGGGAGGAATAGATGATTCCTGATCAGAAGAGGAATCAGAAGAAATAGAAACATGATCTGAAGATTCATAATCAGTGCCTTGCCTAGGCCTCTTATCTGGTGGGGGATGGGAACTCCTGATCAAGGTAATAAGGTCTTTCTTCAGCCATTTTGATCATCTGTGTTTTAGGCATAGAGGCCTGTGCACATGGCTCATGCGTCGGTTTTTTAGTTTTAGAAGTTGCTTTTGTCTTCGGTTTTGCAGCTATCGTCAGTTTGATATAAAAATGTTGAGGTCTGAATACACCCTCAGAAGCCAGTGCATGCTCAGCTGCTCCGGACCCATCCGAGAGGGATACATCAGTGGGTCCAATACTTTGAGTATCTTGCAGCATGCCGGACTCCACATGGGTGCCGGTAGGGGCCTGCGACTCGAAAAAAGCGGGTATCAGGGGCTGCGAAAGCACCTCACAGAGTACCAGCGAACCAGCGAATGGCTTAGGAGAAGCTTAGTTGGTTTTGGACCTCGGCTGTCTGTCTCTGTACTTTTCTTTGTGTTTTTTATGTACTCCGGTAGTCGGATTGCTATCAGATGACATTTCTGGGTAGTTAAATCTGTTTCCAAAATACTTAGAGGCAAAACTGTACCGATGCTTAATAGTGCGTTGGTTAAATCTAGCATAAAACCGACAGCCAGGCATGTTGTGATCAGGGCCTAGGCAAGGAATCCAGTATAAATGGAAATCCTTATGAGGTATTTGCTTCCCACAAGTAATACAATTATTAACTTTTTCTGACATCGGTATGGAGCAAGAAAAAAGTTTCCCCAAAGGGGTACTTAGCTTTAGTGAAGACTTCGGTTCTGAAACCGAAACTCGAATATTTCAGGCGTTGGCCGACCGGCACTTGCAAAATGCTTCTGCTTCGGGTACTGCGCGGCAAGAAAGACTACAGAAAATGGTGCTGGTTGCTTGTTTTATACCCCTGACGACCTGACGTCATGGAAACGGAGACAGCAACCAACGCAGGACCCAAGACTTTGGAATTCAGGCCGACTGAGGGCAACCTGCTGCAGATTACCCAAATGTAATGACTGCAACAGTGAAACACGAACATTTAACTGCCAAGAAATGTGTAACAGCATCCCTTCAGCAATCATGCTGACTAAGCAGTCAGAGACATGGTCACACACACACAAAAAGTCATCTAGCCTTTGACCATCACTTGTCTATAGTAGTGAAGAAATCATTCTAGGTTGTGCAACTTTGTATAAACAAAGGTATGGCACCCAGGTCCAAGGCTGTCATTGTTCCACTGTACTCAGCAGTTAGATTTCCTGAGCACAATGCCCCCTTTGATTTTGTACTTAATCAGGAACATCCCACAATTATAATTTCCACAGAGGTTCCTCAATGAAAGAATACAAGGTGCAAGTAACACATATGATGCAGAACGCCCTCAAAGCCATATCCCTGCATTCTGTCTCCAAGCCATTGAAAGCAGATTGATACCTGGCATAGCAGCTATTGTCAGACACCACCACCCTAATGGAAGCCCTGTATATCAGCAAAACCAACAGCACCAGAATTATCCATTCTAAAGACTTAAACCTTGCCTGCAATACAATTAGGACTTGCTAGATAGAAAGGTATGTATCCCAGAGACTACCCCCTTCTTTGGAATAGGCACCCCCATCCATGTGCAGCAGAGATTTTCCTAAACCCAATTCAAGTACAAGTTGGACAACTGGATGGGGAAAACTAAAGTGATCCTTTGGCTCCTACATCTATAATGGACACAGGTTGTCTGTAAAAGGTTCATTTCACAGGCCCTTGATTGTAAATGTTTCATCTCCCAAGTTCCTGCTTAAACTTATCAGGAGTGCCAGACTTGTCAGACATTTGGGATGCATGGCTAGGCTTAAAAAGGCCCTTGCAGTTGTTAGCCTACTACACATCTATCAACCGATAAAGCAACAAACTACAATGCAAAGAACGCTTAGCAATCTGGGAACAAGAGTTGCAGAGGTCCAGCAATTCTTTGGAGAAAGTTCTATCCTTCATTAGGTCCAGAAGTGTTCACTGGAACTTAACTATACAGGACTAGGAAATGAGAGCTCTAATGGCCAGGGTGATAGAAATGTGCACTTGCATTTTATTCCCAAATCTATCAACGGTTCTTCCTTCTTTATCATTTGGCAAGGGATTTACAGAAGTGCTACCCTTAGCTCCCTTGGGAACCTGAAACACCACTTCAGGATTTGCCACAGGGTTTCTAAACAGATGCTTACAAGAATCCAGAACGCTGTAAAAAATGGTCTTGTTTCCTAAGAACAAGTGGCTACAGGAAGAGACAAGTATGACATCATCCAGTATCCGTAGTGCTGTAGGAATAGTCAAAGGTTAAGGTTCACAAAGTTTTAAAAATTCTTAAACCCAATTCTTAGAATGAAGGGAACCCTAAGCTTCAGAACTAAACAATTTTTTCATGTCTTAAGTTACTGTTACAGATTTCCTTAAATTAGGGTATTCACCTCCTAGTTTTGTACCCACAGCAATAAAACAAGGGTACAGAATCACATGCTCCCTAGATGTACACATGCAGCTAAGACTTTACTTTCATAGGACCAGCTTCTCTAACACAGCCGACCAGCTGTTGGTGGCATTATCGGACAGTAGGGCAAGGGAGACCAGTAGGCAAACACAACATCTCAAAGTGAACGGCAAACTGTATTAAGCTGTGCTATTGACAAACACGTTCCTTCTAAAGTCAGAGCACACTTTTCTCAGGGTAGAGGTACAATTCACAATCTTTTTGAATGGAATCCTCATACATGCTTTAGAGGCTGCCACCATGTCCGCTCTCCAGAACTTCACAAAGCACTACCATTTGTGAATTCACCTCAGCCATCCTGCAGAGCCTTCTAGTCTTAGATCAGGGCCCAGTCAATCCACCTCACTAGTCTGCTTTGTGAATTCTCTTGGGGGACAGTACTACACCATTGACTACGATGAACATAGTACAGCTTTATAAATAACTTGGCATAATTGCAGAAGTTTGATAAGATCAGTGTTCTAAGTGCCATTTCTCGCTTTTCTACCTAGCTACAGTTGGGGTTGAATTTCCTTACCCCCTCAACTCAAAACTTTTCTACGATAAGGACGTCTGTCACTAAGTCAGTTGGGCAGGTTGTGATTTGCCAGCAGGCACTGGCATCCCATTATTTGAGGCAAGAAAGCACTGAAGAAGGAACTGGCCATTGCACTTATACCTCCAACATCCTGATGTCCGATGACCAGAGATACTGGGTGGCTGGGGGAAGAGGAGGGACTTTAGTATCTGGTGTGGCTGTGTGCTTTTGCATAAAAGTAGCCTCAAGAATCAGTACTGTAACACTGACTTACTTGAACATCTACAACTATAGTAGGTTATGTACACAACTGCACTTTCTTCACAGTTGACTCTTGCAGTAATGCCTTTGGGAACTTTTTTTTTTTTAATCACACATCGTTTCGGAGTACTTAAATTAGAGTCTCCCAGGACCATCCGGATCTGATCTGAAGATGTTGGCAATTTCAGCTCAGAGACCGTCTCTGAGTGCACCAGCTCAGAAGTTTCGGAGCCAGATGACTCTTGGAGCCAAAGTGCCCCTGTCAGACCCTGAGGTATTCAAAGTTTTCAGAGCAGTCTCTTACCCTTGGAGACTCAGCAACAGACAGCTTGATGCTGACCTCTGCCTTGGGTGGACTGCCTTTGGGGTAGGGGATCTGATGGAATGGAAGCATGGCTTCTTGGCTCCTTGGCTTCCTTCTCCCTGGAGAGTTCTACTTTGAGGTGGTGGAGGTTGATCTGGCTTCCGCAGGACAAACTGTTCCTACCCTCTCGTATCTTCCCTCTGGATCTAGTGCGTCTCTGCTCCTTAAGCTCCATCATTTCACACTACAGGGACAGTCAGCCCAAAGTCTCCAGGTTACACAGCAGGGTGTACCAATCTCTTCCAACACTTCCCAGAACACCCTACCAAAGTCTTCCCTAGGAAGAGGAAGCGTTTCCCAGTGGATATACTCCCTCATTTTATGAACTGAAATCCTTAGGTAGTGAAAGCTGAGGCAACGTCATCACACTCGGAATCAGCAGATAAATCATTTGCAATATGGTCAACATACAATAATTCATCCATGACAGTCTCATAGGACTCTGAAAAATCCTGTTTGGGGGTGGCCTTCTTCCTCTTCCCAGGAGGTGATCCAGTATCAGGGTTCTATCTAAGCAGGACTGTGCTAGTTAGATTTCACAATATAAATGAAATTGTCATCTAGTCTGAGTATATTTTGCCGGTAGACTTGATGGGGTTACATGCCTGAAGGCCTAGGCAGAGGCAAGCTAGAAGCAGTCTTTTTAATACTAGCTTAAGGCATGGGTCTAAGTATCTCGCTGGTTGTACTGGGGCGACACTGTGGGCAGACGGACGCAGCCTGTGCTTGATTTGCTGATTCATCCTTAACTCAGGGAATTCTGCCAATGACTTCTTTGGACATAGATGCCATACATTTGTTTATAACCCCACAAAGTGGCGCACAGCAATAGTTATCCCGCTCCACAAAGATGGAGCCACAACGGACCCCGAGATCTATCGCCTATAAGCCTGACTAGTCTGGTCTGCAAGGATATGGAATGCATCATCATGGAACTCATTAACAGACATTGGGAACCTCCAAACTTTGGACCCTACCCAGTTTGCCTTCATTTAGGGCAGATCATGCCTCCTAAACCTGGTGGACTTCTCTGAGACAGTTACAAAGGCATTAGACGAGGGCAAGGAGGTCCACACAGCCTACCTAGACCCCCGGAAAGGCTTTCGGACACCATTCCCCATTCTAGTATTATAGACAAGCTCACCAGCTTGAACATAAACCCCTACGTCATGAGATGGGTTGCAAACTGTCTCATGGATAGAACCCACATTGTGAGAGTTGCAGGCTCTACGTCCGACTCTAAACCGGTTACAAGTGGCGTCCCCCAGGGATCAGTCCTAGGACCCCTCCTGTTCGGTATATACTTCTCAGAAGTACAGGAAAGCATAGGAAGACTATGGCTGACCAAGTTCGCAGATGACTGCAAACTAGGGGCCATAAATGATTATCCGGTTGATACAGACACCCTCCAGATGGGTCTCACTGAGACGGATACCTGGTGTCAAAATCATGGCCTCAAGCTAAATGCCAAAAAGTGCATAGTCATCCTCTGGGAAAAAAAAAAAAGTATCCGTGAACTACCACATAGGTGGTAGTCCCCTAAATACAGAAAATGTAATAAGGGATCTGAGAACCCAAGTAAATTGTAATCTCTCCTTTGATAATCATATTGCCAAGGTGGTTAGAAAATCCTTCTATGTGGCCCACCTAATCAAAAAAGGGTTCGCATCTAGAACAAGAGAGGTTATTTTGCCTCTTTACTCATCACTCATTAGACCCATCATAGAATACATTGCCACATTTGGGATGTAACTTACAAGACATCTGCAACAGCCAGAAAAAACACAAAAGTTCCTTACCAAGAGGAGCCTAGCCAGCAAGGTTCCATAGCTTACGCCACCCAAAGTTATTTTCCTGTGCCACTGTCGAGCAGAGACACAGAAGTGCTACCGGGGGTGTATTTCCTATTTCCCATCGACTCCAAGACTTTTCCTGGAGTGCTAATGAACTTTGCTTGACATAGATGGGTAGCATGTTCCAGAGTATAGGAAGTCTCTGGGACAGGAATCTATCCCTCCAGTGTGTCCTGTTTATTGTGGTGACAAGGATTAGGTCCCTAGAGCATGTAGCTCGGATGTATTGGAATTTCTTTAGGTGTAGCATGTCCAACAGCTTGGGGTTTGACATAGCTTTATATGTTAGGCAGAGATCACCTCGGAGTAGGCGATATGCTACAGAGTAAAGCTGGAGCTTTTTGAGGCGGTCAGTGTAGAACAATTGTTTGAGGCCAGTAATCCTCTTTGTGAAGTACTTCTGTGGCCTTTCCAGCTGCTGCAGATGTCTTTTGAGGTACATTCCAAAAGGGGCATTGTACTCTACAATGGGTCTAATGAGTGACGAGTAGAGGGGAACAATGATCTCTTTTTTCCTGGATGAGAACCCTTTTTTGATGAGCTGTGCCACATAGGACTTCCTGACTACTGTGGCGATGTGACTATCAAAGGAGAGACTACTGTCCACCTGGGTCCCAAGGTCTCATCACGCATTCGGTGTTAAGTAGATTGCTGCGCATGTGGTAGTTCATGGGTACAGAGTTTTTACCAAATGGGATAACACTGCACTTTTTGGCATTGAGCTTGAGGCCATGGCTCTGACACCAGTCATCTGTCTCAGTGAGGCCATTCTGTAGGATGTCCACATCATTTGGGGACTTGACTATGGTTCCTAGTTTGCAGTCATCTGCGAACTTAGTGAGCCAGAGGCCTTCTGTGTCACTCTACTTCAGAGAAGTAAATACCAAACAGGAGCGGTCCCAGGACGGAATCCTGTGGTACCCCACTTGTCACTGCTTTGAGGTCAGATTTGGAGTCTGCAACTTTTACAGTGTGGGTTCTCTGTCAGTGAGCCAGTTGGCAACCCATCTTGTGACGAAGGGATTTATACCTAATTTAGTGAGTTTAGCTATAATTCTAGAATGGGGGATGGTGTCGAAAGCCTTGCCAAGTTCAAGATAGGCTGTGTGAACCACCTTACCCTCATCCACGGCTTTGATGACTGCCTCAAAGAAGGCAATCAGGTTCAGGAGGCATGATCTGCCTTTCACAAACCCGAACTGGATGGGATCCAGAGTTTGGAGGTTACCAATGTCTTTGTTTATGACTTCCATTATGATACGTTCCATGGCCTTGCAGACCAGGCTCGTCGGGCTAATAGGTCGATAATTCCCAGGATCAGTGGTGGCTCCCTCTTTGTGGAGTGGGATAACTGTTGCTGTGTGCCATTCAGTGGGCACTAAGCCTGATACGAGGCTATTATTGAACATGGTGCTTAAGTGGGGAGCCAGCTCGTTCTGAAGTTCATGTAAAAGGCAGCCTGGGATGTTGTCCAGTCCCATGGATGCTGCGTTTTTGGCTTTATAGAGTGCAGCTTTTACCTGCGTAGTTGTGATTACAGGGGCTCTGTACTCTTCCTGTATAAATATGGGCCCTTTAGGGCGTGAGAGGGGGGTAAAGTTAGCACTGAACCTATCTGCCAGGATGTTGGCAATATCAGTTGATTCTGTACCTTTCGTGCCTTTGTGCTGTAACTCAGAGGTGTTGCCATCTAGACTCTTGACATAGCTATAGAATGCTTTGCGGCTGTCCTTGGATTTAGTTGCGATTTTGTTTTCGTAGCTAGCTTTGGAGGATCTTATAAGGGATCTCAGCTTCTTACTGAGGCTGACCAAGGAGCTCCTCCACTCATGGGATTTTATTCTTTTGCAAAAGTTTCTTCCTTCTGTTGTACAGTTTGTTTATGGCAGGGGACCACCAAATTGGCTTCCTTTTTTTGGAGGACAGAGTATTGCTTCAGTTTGGGATAGCACGATCCATGCATTCGTTTAAGTGCTTACAGAGTGCATTTGTGTAGGATTCAGCAGTTGTAACTGTATTGTCCATCTGCATGCGTGTCATGAAGTTCACCACTTCAATCTTAAGAAGCATGAAGTTGGCTTTGGAGACATTTTTTTTACTGTGGTTTCCTTAATGGGGGGTGGGGTGGGGGTGGGATGTGGATATCAAGGGTGATAAGCTTATGGTCGGATTGGACCAACGAGGAGTTGACTACAGGTGTGGAACACCGGTCACTCATGCTGGTAATGACTAGGATATTGTTGCCCCTGGTGGGGGTGTGGATAAGTTGATCAAGGGCACTGGAGTTTATGAATTCCAGAAAGCGTTGAGCCAAGGAGTTGGTACATGAGTAGTTTTCCCAGTTAATGGTGGGGTAGTTGAAGTCGCCCATTATTAGGTGTTTGGTTGAACCCTAATATTTTCCAGTACATCAAGAAAAGAGGAGTGGGAATCCTGGGGCATGGTGGGAGATCTGTAGCAAGCTACAATTTGGATTGCAGTTTTGCCCAGAGTTAGTTAAACTTGGATAACCTCGGATGCATTATGCTGAGCAACTAAGCCTGGAGGTGTGGATATCCTTAATGAATATGGACACACCTCCGCCTTTGGTGTTTCGGTCCAGGTTACATGGCCGAAAAGTGTGGCATGAGTTATAGCCTGGTAGTGCAGGGGTGCTCTCTGGAGACTTGAACCAGGTCTCAGTCACTGCACAGATATCTATGTTCTCCATTTTAAGGAGTGCCTCGAGTAAGTGCATTCTGAGATTTAGACTTCTATTATTACCTCAGTTTTTGCTTGACTGTTCCTATTATGGTGCCATCCTTGGAAAAGATTAAATGCTGCTCAATGCTAGGCTCATACCAGCCTGGATCGCATATCCCAACAGCTCCAAGACTTCTCTCTTCATAATGTCTAGGAAATTACGTCTCGGGTCATTTACATCCACAAGGACTAAGAGTTATACTGCCACTTGTGGTCCAGTGTCCCGAGTGTGTGTATAATGTGACAGACATGCCCCCTGATAAGCAAATGACCGTGACTTTCTCCTTACTCGCCTTGTGAGAGGGACATCAGAGTGCCTCCATTGACCAGAATGTTGGATTGTGCGGTGGCTTGCTTTATGGGCTTAGAAGTAGAGGCTCCACGAGATGTGGCTGCATGTGTTGATGTGGGTATTAAAGAGTGTATTCAGGGCTGCTGTGGGTATTTGTTGTGTGTACATCTAGGAGGTCTTTGGAGTTTAGGAAGGTTACATTCAAATGTCTCAGCATATGAGGGTCTGTGTGTTTGCTTTGAATTGCGTGTGATGGGTGCAGCATTTATACTATTGACATTAGGAGCACTTTTATGAGAGAGCTTTGCCTCCAGTGACATTGCGTAAATATGTCTTCTCACATAGCATATCAATCTGTTTGTGAATTAACTGGTTAACAGTAAACATGACAATTTCTATATTGCCTCAGGATCCCCATATCCATCAATCTGGTAACAGCGACAGTTCATATCCATGGCAAAAGACCCCCCCCTTTTTTTTTTATACTGATTAGACAGCTGGAGTGAGTGTGCAAAGTAATGTCAGGAGGATCCAGTTTGCAGCTGTGGGTGCAGTGCTGGTCACTGCAAACTGGATGTCCTAAGTGCAACTAGGTCTTGGTGAACTTTCAAAGGTGCTTTTGCAGGAAAAATGTCAACTCAAGGTGTCTGCATCTTTACAGGGCACTGCTAAGCACTTGTGGGGAAACTAATAAGTAGACCATGATGACTTATGAAGTATTTAGACAGATACTCTTAAGTTAGATCAGACAGCAGCACATCAGTACTTACTGAAAAGAATTAGCTTGTCAAGAATGATGAAAGAGGGGAATCACCTGAATGGCTATCACCTGTCTACTACTACATGCTGGTCTCACTAAAGCTTCATGCTGCTGGGATACAATGCTCATTTGCTTCTCTTGCCAGAAGTAAAATAGCAGCACAAATCTCAAGATGAGAAGCAGGCCACAGGCAGTTTGGTGATGCGCAGTACTGTCTCAAGATGACGCAAGGGTCTGTATGCTTGTTTTAGCCTTTTTATGGTAGACACCTCGAACAGAATCCAGACCAATCAGAAAGTCAAATTAACATAACAGGAAGGCAAACAAAGACGGACGAGTTTAAACACACGACTACCACCAGGGTGGGAGAATGGGGAAAGATTAGTTTGTGTGAGATTCTAGACACACCCGTGGTCTTTTTCCTAATTTAAATATACAATTAAAAGCACAATACAAATAAAACAGTGTGTAAAGAAAAATCACAATATACAAAATAAAAAAGGCAATAAAGCAACATAAAACACAAGAAAGAAAAAACAAACTAACCTTTCCCTCACAGCAAGTTGTGGCAGAGTCTGGGTGAGCTTTTATAGTAAAGTCAAGCTTATTGGGATCCATGGAAAAGACCCCTTATGGCCATCAAATGTTTCAGCTACATCACTTCTGAATGTCCATGACTCACTTTTAAGTCTTAATGGTTACATTTAGACCAGTAAAGCCAAACCCCACTAGCTTGCGGACAGACATATTTCAGCCTTTTTAATGGCCTCGCCAGCACAGCATAAGTGGATAGTCTAAGAACTAAGTTAACGATTCAGCTGTTTTCTTGTTTCAAGCTATTAAAATGAGCACAGTGGGGGCCAATTTGGCACATTGTGCTCTGGGCCAAGGCAAGAAAGACAGCACAATAATTTTCACCTGGATTTTTCTTTCCTAATTCAATACAACCACTTCTCTGAGTGCATTTAATAATACAATCCAATGAAAACAAAAAAAAAAAAAAAAAGAGTTCCTCAACAGGGCACACAGCATTCAAAATCCCTTACACAGACTGACCAGTGCGCACTCAAAGAAACTGGATGCTTCAAGCTCCAATGCCAAGAAAGTGCTGATAATATGCTGCTTGCCAGTGACACCTGTACACAGGCATCTAAACATCAAGCTCAGAATGTCCATCGGCCCAACAGGAAGGGGATGAAATCTCATATCTGGGATGGCAAAGGCTCATCACAGCAAGGACAGCCCAACACGGTCATTAATGCAACAATGGTTCTTGTCTACTCAATTTGTGTAGCAGAGTGCGCCAATGCTGCCTTGTCCAGACGGGTGCAATTAAGATTACCCTCAGCCCTTCCTCCCTGATCTTTACCATTAACATAGGAATGAGAGGCATGGAAGGGAAAGCATAAAGCATACAGAAAAACTTTTTCCATGGGAAAAACACATCTGTCCTCCAGGCCTATTGCCCAGAGCCCTTGAGCAATGCTTTCTTAGTTGCATATTTTCGTTGAAGAAAAAACTTCTGGAACACCCCTTTTTCATGTGATGGTCTCAAAAAAATTTACCTTTTCCAGCATCCATTTGTGAGGAGTCAAACTAATCTGCTCAGATGGTCTGCTAGGTTGTTTCTTTTTTCTGGGAGATACTTGATTACTAGGTGCAACCCCATACCTTGCCCAGTCTCCAGAGTTGCACTGCTAGAAATTAAAGATGGTTGTAGGGTGTACCACATTGCTCTCCTTATCAGGAGGATACCAAACTCCAAGTTTTGCCTGAATGCAATTGTGTCCCTGTAAACTAACATTATTTCTTTTAGACTTTCGGTGTCTTGGAAGGAAGGTTTTTTTTTCACCTGCCTTGCACTCGAAGACTGCCTGTGTGAGCACTCCATGCAAGGTGTGATGCATCTGAATGAATTCCTTTGCTCTGGAAAAAAGCTTCTATCCACCATAACAGCTCCATCTTGAGGCAAGGGAAAATGAAGTCTGAGGAGTGCCTGTGCTGAAACCACACATTTTTCTAAAATCACTGGATCCTCCCTCATGTGAAGCTTTGCCGGGGGGGTGATAACGGTACTGGAAGCCATGTAACTCAGGGCTCTTGGGATTTCTATGGCTGAAAGCACCTCCTGCTGGGATAATGTTTTGAAACAGTGTGTTAGAAAAGTAATCTTTGTCTAAAGGAAGAAAGCCCCTTTGTTTCTCTGAGTCCAGCAGGGCTTCTAAAAATACCAGTCTGTTTGCAGAATTGATATTGGTCTTGTTTTGATTCAAAGAGAATCCCAGGTTTGAAATACAGGTCAAGGTTAGGTGAAGAGAAGTTTCCATCTCTTTCGCACAACTTGCTTGGATCAGGCACCATCTAGCTAAAGGTACAAAACAAAAGGCAAATACTGGCCCCTGAAGTTTAGTAAGAGCTACCCTGGCACCAGACATTTTACAAACATTCTGGGAACAGTAGATAAGCTAAAAGGCAACGCACACAATTGGAAGTGATTTCCACCTGCCCTAAAGTAGAGACCTCCTATGTTCCTTTGCTATGAGTATGCAGAGTTAGGCATCTTTAAAATCCAATGCGACCACGAAAGCCTGACCTTTAGTACACATTTTGAACTTGGGGACAAGAAAGAATTGGTTCAACCTCGAGGAGTCTAAAACTGGCTTCTAGGTTCCATCTTTTCTGGGTACTAGAAAGAGTCTCGAGTAGTAACAAGCTCCTAGCTCTTTTTGAGGAACTGAATATACTGCCCTGTTCTAGGAGATGCTTTACTTGGATCTGAGCCTCCCTAAATTGCCCTATTGGCAATGAAGGGCTACCTGTGAGTCTTGGAAGGGAAGCATACTGTAAATTGTACCCTGTCCTTATGATTTGGAAGACATAACTGTCCTAGGTAATGTTTTTCTACCCCCTCTATGAAGGGGGAAAACCTGCCTTTGAGACTTGAGGGTGGGGGGGGGGGTCAGTGAGGTGCTTTGCTGCTCCCTAGTTGGCCACTTGGGGAGGGGTCCATTAGGCCAAGTCCTTCAGCTTGCCACGTTACCTTTATCTTCTGGTACTTCTGCTCCCTGGTCAAGACTGTATGGCAGGAAAAGACCAGAATTTGTAGGGTAACTCTTACTAAACTTCAGGGGCTCTAGCTATATAGAGTCCCTGACAGTATGTAAGGATTTTGTCTGATGCTGAGTGCCTTAAATATAGCTGGCACCTTGGGTCCACACAGGAATACCTGTCTAATGGAACACTGAAAATTTTTCATCTGATGTGACCAGAGAAAAGACTGCTCTCTTATCCAAGCATGTCTTCTGACAATAGCAGCCTTGCTTGATGTTTCCAAAGCATTAAAGTCAAATGTAAAGAACGTTTTGCAAACAGGTAAGTTATTAACTCACAATAACGTTCGATGTATGTAGTCCATCTCGCCTCACATTCTTACCCATGGGTTCGCAGCCAAATACCGGCTCCGACTCTGCCTATTTACTAGCTCAAAAGTCTCTGATTGGCTGGGCTAAGAGGGTATCCCATAGTATACTGCTTCGCATCCCCAGATCTAGTTTGCTGCAAACTCCTCAGTTATTGCATACATAACACACATCCATACATACTAAATATCCAAACAAATTAATCAAATTAAAGGGACTCTGCATGATAAAATATTACTTCCAAATCCTCCAGGTAGGGGGAAGGCGGGAGGGTAAGTAAGAATGTGAGGCGAGATGGACTACATACATCAAACGTTATGGTGAGTACAGAACTTCTTGTTATGTAGTCCTATCTTGCCTACATTCTTACCCATGGGACAGAGTCCCTAGCACCTACAACCCGGGTGGCTCATAGGAAAATATTCCCGAGAACCGTGGAGCCAAATGAAGATCTGCCCCTGGAAACCACGTCCAATTTGTAATGAGACACAAAGGTGTGAGAAGCCCAAGTGGCCGCAGCACATATATCATCCATTGACAATCTAGCCTGATAGGCTGTAGATGTGGAAACAGCTCTTGTGGAGTGGGCTTTAGGTGAAAAGGGCAGAGTTTTACCTTCTGTGTGATAGATGAAGGAAATACAGCTGGCTATCCATCTAGAGAGCGTGACCTTTGATACCGGAGAACCAAGCCGGCTTTCAGAAAAGGAGACAGAGTTGGTCAGATTTCTGAATCTCTTTTGTCCCATGGAGATAGAAGCGCAACTGTCTATGTACATCTAGTTGGTGAAATCTGAATTCTGCCTTGTTTGAAAAATTGGGTAAGAAAACTGGCAGCTCAACATACTGATTAATACGAGACAGAGAAGCCACTTTAGGAAGGAATGACCTGTTTGGTCTAAGGGAGAGAGTAACTTTATGGAAGATCAAATATGGGGGTTTGATGGAAAGGGCTTGGATTTCGGAGACCCGCCTCGCTGAAGTGATAGCTATTAAAAAGGCTGTTTTCCATGTTAGAAACTTTAAGTTGCAGGTAGCTGCAGGTTCGAAGGCTGTAAGAGTGAGGGCTTGAAGAACAAAACTGAGGTCCCAGGGCATAACAGGTTGTGATACTGGGGGACGAAGCAATAGGATACCTTTAAGGAATGCCTTACATAGTCTGTGTGCCATCAGGCTAGGTTCATTGGCCACGTGGAAGTTAGATATAGCCGCCAGCTGAAATTTGATGGTGGCTGAAATGGACCCCTGAAAGAACAATATGGACAAAAATTCCAAAACAGAGTCAATTGGAGCCGTGTAGGGATCGATGCTCTGGAATAAGCCCAAATGGAGAATCTTGTCCATTTGCTAAAGTAGATCTTTCTAGTGGATGGTTTATGAGAGGACGACAAAATATGTACTACGTCTGGCGAAAAATTATGACATCTGACTAAGGATGGAAGTGGAGTAGCCAGGCTGTCAGCCGGAGTGTCCTCAGAGAGGGGTGGAACTGTCCCGACATGTGTCAGTAAGTCTGGAAGGGATTCCAGAATCCACGGAGTATCCATAAGGAAGGGTTGAAGGAAGGGGAACCATACTTCACAAGGCCAGTGTGGGGCAATAAGAATCATCCTCCTTCCCAAGGATTGCGCTTTCTGAATCACCCTTGAGAGAAGGGGAAACGGAGGGAAAGCATAAAGCAGCCCGGAGGGCCAATTGTGAGCTAAAGCGTCCCTGGGTGATTCCCCCGGTGAGGGGATCAGCGAGAAGAAGTTGCTGCATTTCGCGTTGAGGGGGCTGGCAAAAAGGTCGCAGCAAGGTTGACCCCATCTGTTGAAGATTCGCTCTGCCACCAGGCGATTCAGGGACCACTCGTAGGGCATAAGAATCGCCCTGCTTAACTTGTCTGCTATCACACTGGTCTTCCCTGGGATGTGCGTTGCCACTAGAAACCGTTGGGAAGCTACTGCCCAATGCCACACGCACATGGCCTCCCTGCATAGTGGGTAAGATCGGGTTCCTCCTTGCTTGTTGAGATACCCACACTAGTGGCATGTTGTCTGAGTGTATTGCAATAGTCCCTAGAGGGAGGACTTCTTGAAGTGCCTGCAACGCAAGAAGCACTGCTCTCATCTCTAGGACGTTTGTGTGCAAATGTATCTCGTGCTCCTGTCACGTGCCTTGGACCATCCTGCCGAGATAATGCCCTCCCCACCCTATCTGGGAGGCGTCCGTAGTCACTGTGGCCACCGGGACGGGTGGAACAAAGGGTTTTCCTACATTCAAGTTGGTGGATAGCCACCAGCGGAGGTCCTGCTTGCATTTGTCTGTCAATAGGATTGGATGGGATAGCGGAAGTCTTTGGAGAGACCATTGGAAAAAGAGAAGCCATTGAAGAATTTTCATGTGTAATCTCGCTAATGGAGCCAACATGAAAGTAGCTGCCATGGTCCCTAGGAGTTGAAGAATCAGTTTTGCTTCACGTCTCAAAGTCATCAGTGTGAGAATTTGTTGTTGCAACCCTGTGAACCTTTCTTGTGGTAAGAACACTCTTATTTGAATGGTGTCCAGCTCTGCTCCTATAAAAGTGACACGCTGTAAGGGCAACAAGGCAGATTTTTTCCAGTTTATCGTAATGCCTAATTGGTGACAGACTGATAGTAGCGTCCCTGGTCTGAATTAGTAGATGCCTGGTGGGGGCGGTGAGGAGCCAGTCGTCCAGGTACAGAAACACCTGGAATCCTTGACGTCTCAAGTGAGCCGTCACCACTGCCATACACTTGGTGAACACCCTGGGGGCTGTGGTGAGACCAAAGGGCATGGCTCGAAACTGGAAATGTCTGGCTCCCAGCCGGAAGCGTAGATGACACCTGGATGCCCTGTCCATTTTGATATGGTAGTAAGCATCCTTCAGGTCAATGGAGCACATCCATACTTCCTTTCCCAACAATGGGAGAATAGATTGTAGGGTGACCATACAGAATTTGGACTTGTACGTAATGGTTGAGTTGACTGAGATCTAGTATGGGTCTCGGGTCCCCTGTTCTTTTCGGCACCAAAACTAATCTTGAATAAGTCCCTAATCCGATCTGAGGGGACTGGTTGGATGACTCCTTTTTCTAGCAGCTGAGATACCTCCTGAGGCTGCTTGATCCCTTTGACTGGGTGGAACGTCTGGGATCCTTCTGATGGGAGGGGGTACTGAACAGAATGGAATGGTGTAACCTCCGGAAATTATCCTCAATACCCATCGGTCCTGGGTGATGTTTTCCCAGGCTTCCGGATACAAAGAAATTCGACCCCAGACTGGCTCCAGATAAGCACAGTCGGGCACACCCTCAGGAGTGAGAGTATGGGGAGCCACAAAAGAAGTTGTGGTCCCTAGAATTGCGGGGGCCCCCTCTGCCTCTGGGGCGACGTCTATCTGAATAACCCCCCCCCCCCCTGCCTCGGGAGGGGGTTTTACCTTGTGCGGCAGGAAAAAAAAACCTCTGTGATTTCTTGAACCACTTCTTTCCCCCTCGCTGAGCCCTGGAGTAAGGCCTAGATGGGAGGGAAAAACGGACCCCTACAGCAGACAGGGTCTTTCCCTCTTGCTCGCACCTGGTTAGGGTGTCTTTCATTTTGGTCGCAAACAAGGAGGAACCATCAAAAGGGGCATCAGTGAAGGAAGACTTGAAGGCCTACGCAAAGTGACACAGGCGCAGCCAGGTTTGCCTTCTAAGGGCTACACCTGAGCTGGCCGCTCTACTCACTCCCTCGGCCGCATACGAAATGAGTCGCATGGATGAGTTTGCGATGGAGTTGAGGGTAGAAACCTGTGCATTGACGATCTGAGCCACCGCTTCAGGTATGTTACCTGCAAGAGTATCTCCTAACTCCTTAAGGAGATCTCTCTGGAGCACAGTGAAATGAGATAAGTAGTTCAGCGACCTTAAGGTGAAGGTGCCTGAAGACAAGGTACGCTTCCCGTACTGGTCCATAGTCCTAGACTCCTTGTTAGGAGGATGGACCGAAGAGGAAGACTCTGCAACTTCCTTCTGGGTGGCTGCCGCCACCACCATGGCATCTACCGGGACTCCGTTTGTCAGAAATTCTTTTTCCTGGGGGGCGGAGAGGAATTTCTTGGGGTGCCGAGGTACTGGCTCCATGGAATCAGGGTTTTCCCACACTCTTCGACAAATAAGGTCAAGAAGTTCATCGAAGGGTGGAGACAACCAGGAGGCGGAAGGTTGAGTGCCAAAGGCCTTAAGGAATACAGACTCCTCCTCAGAAGGGGTCTTGGAAGGCCAGAGTCCTCTGTTTCAGTATCTCCATGATATCTGAGAAGGAAACATCAGAGGAGGACTTGGGGGACCCTTCCGATTCCTCGAGGTCAGTATTGGAAGTGAGAGACTCATCCTAGGAGTCTTATGTGCTTCCTCTTGCACAATTTCTTTCTGGGAGGTTCCACAGGCACAGACTCTGAGGGGCCTTCAGAAAGTGGGGGACCGCTCGTGGGGGTATCCTTAGGGCCTGGTGCTCTGCTATCCAAGGATAGGTGGGTGTCAGAAGCTCTCGCCGGAGTGGTGGGGGATGGAATGACCGACCCGAGTGACATAGCTGACGACCTAGCCAGCTTGCTCTGCATGGCCTCAAAGGCGCCCCCCCCGAGTCAGAGGACCGACCGGCCTCCAAGGCCATGACCGGGACTGGGGTCCCCCCAGCCGATGCACCGAGTGGAAGACTCGGAACTGAAAGATGTCCCAAGGCATCCCCCTCGGGCCCGACCGAGGAAACCAGAGTCTCTAACCCTGTGGACGAAACAGACGTGGTCGGAGCAGAGGTCGGCACCGATAAACCCGGAGGGGGGTATCGGAGCCAGCGCAGGAACATCACTCTGAGCGGAACATACTGGCTCAGACAGCAAGGATGTGCTCGGAGGAGGAATCGATGAAACAACCATAGGAATTGACTCCGGAGCCGAAAACAATTCAACACCGGCGACTGCAGGAGCCTCTGCACCACCATATCCACATCCAAATCAGAAAGCCTGGAGGATTTAGAGGAGATGGATGGAGACAGACCTTTTATCTGGTGAACCATGTCCGACACTCGGCGACCAGCTCTGAATAGGCTCGAGAATGATCGGAGCGGACGCGGATTCACTCAATACAGAAACCTCCTGTGGCCCCTGAAGACGGTGGAGCCGAGGAAGCAGTATTCAATATGGTAATTTTCTCCGGAGGCGCAGAAGATGCTGATGGAGCCAGAGACCTTTTCTTGGTCTTGGAGGACTTAGATTTCGACTGGGAGCCGAATCTATAGCCTCCTCGAAAGATGGTTTAAGCAGTCCCTTTAAAATCAGTTTGTTTTTCCTCTCTTGGAGCACCCTAGGACTGAAGGCGTGGCAAAAACTACATGACTCCTGTAAATGGATGGCTCCAAGACAGTAAACACAGAGTGTCCATCCGTGATGGACATTTTATATCCGCACTTCGAACACTTTTTAAAGCCAGATGGCTTATGTTCTTTTTGATCCTTAGACATATTCAAAGAGTTAACGACTTCCATCAGGTGCAGCACACAACGAAACCACAGTTAACAATTACCAAAAAAGGGCGGGAAGCCCACCAGTTAGACAGTACCACAGAGAGCGAAGCTCTAAACCAACAACGAGAACACAGAGAGAGAACCTCTAACTTAAACGGTTCTCAAAAGGAAAATACAAGAAAGGAAATACAATAACAAACTGACTAACTACTCAGTAAGAGAGGACTAGGTCCTCTAAAACGGGCCTAGCCCGTGGGAACTGTTAGGGATACCACAAAAACACTACTAAACACACGAACACAACTACTGCAGCAAGAATAGCTATTAAAATAGCTTTTGAAGTATGAAGCAACCAATTCCTGAAGATAAATAAGTCAAAAAAAAGAGTACTTAGCCACAGCCAAGCGAGACCATGTCCGAGCTCTACAAGCAGCAAACGAGATCTGGGGATGCAAAGCAGTGTACTATGGGATACCCTCTTAGCCCAGCCAGTCAGAGACTTTTGAGCTAGTAAATAGGCAGAGTCGGAGCCGATATTCGGCTCCAAACCCATGGGTAAGAATGTAGGCATGATAGGACTACATAACATCAACCGTTGCAGAACTCTGATTTCTAGAGAGCTTGGTCATCCATACCTTCCAGTTTATGCTTCATGTGGTCCAGGAGTGGTTCCTAGAATATGACTATATGGAACTGGCAATTTAAAGCTCTTATGACCAGGGCCAGCTGATGTGCACAGTTCCTTACCAAATCTTTCCAAGGTCCTACCCAATGCCATTTGATAAAGGTGTTCCGAGAGGTGCTGCCTTTGGTTCCCTTGGGTCCTAAGACAACCTCAGGTTCCACCACAGGGTTCTTGAAAAGGTGCTTATGAAACCAGGGCCTTGTACAAACAGTTACATTTCCTGGGAGCAGGGAATCGGGCTGCAGGGAAGTATTCTGAACATCATCATCCACAACCTCTAGAACTGGAGAAAAAGACATTTGTGCTCAAAAAGCCTAAGAAATTCTCCAACTCTTACACTGGAGGTAATTCTGAGTCAGCTAACAAAGATTCGCTCATTTTGTGCAGGGTCTTCCAAAATGAAATGCCCTCAGCTGGTGAGGCTAATTCAAGGCTTTTATTTGACTCCAAGTTGGCATATAACCCTACGGAATTCTGGTCCACGTAAATTAGTTCATCTTCATCAATCACAAATCTGCAGACTCCTGGTCAGAAAGCTCCATTTTACTTTTGACAGAGGTTGTTCCTGGGGCAGAAATCCTGCAAAGGCTCAGCTGTCTGAATCTCAAAATTCATGAAATCTTCAGCTAACCTGACCAGGTCCTGCAGGTAAGGCCTGAAGTAGCTAAGACCCAGAAAGCCCAGTCTGGGACAAACTGGGGGCAGCCACCTTATGTTTTGTCCTGGGTCTGCTCTTGGGTTAAGTGTCTGTTGTCAGTGTCCTCCTAGGTAATAGGTGAGTGGTCGTGGCTTATGTCTTCACTGCTGAGGATGTCTCTCTGCTATGGGGTACTCCCCCACTTCCCTTATGTAGGTTACAGGAGCTACAGGAGATGGAAGCTGGAGCCTGTGAAGTGACTCTGTTCTTATTCAACATAAGAAGTCTTTCGGTTTGAGCAGATTTCAAATGGGCCGACGGTGTGGTGGACTCCACCACACACACAATGGGGGGGGGGGGTTATAAAAAAAAGTTTTGCCCTCCGACAATAATGAGCTTGGGTAGACTACCCAGCATCCTACCCATGTTTGGACACCTTTTTGTGACCGAAGACTAACTGAGCATGTCTGGCAGATGCCATAGCGTGCATGGTCCACAATTTCTGGTCCTAGAATTGAAGCGAGTACACTGGGGAGAGTTGGGCAGGTCAGGCACCAAGTCCAGACAGAGTAAAGAGCATGGAAGTCTCTGTAAGGGATACATTTCCCACATTTTAAGTAAACATCAGTCTTCCACACTGACATCCAACAAAAATACAGACAATCCAGTAAGAAAAGAAAGTTCCCAACAGGGTGTTTAGCTTAGACACTCATCAACAGGTACAGACTGACCAACATACTTGATGAAGGCTATATCAGGCTCCAAATGCAAGAAATAATTCAGAAAACAGCACCAGCTGTCAAAGGCAGGTCTTACACCCAGGCATCTTGATGTCAGAGGAAAGGATGTTCACCAGGCCAGGAGAACAATTCCCTGGCATTCGGGCCTGACAAGGGCTTCCAGAACAGGATATCTCAAGAAGTTATTACAACAATGAAACACATTAATCAGAGTTCAACCTATTCCATTGCAGGAAAAGTTTTGTACAACATAAAAATTTGGAGAGAAAACATTCTCTGACAGTACAAAGAAAAAAACAGACATACACGCTGTGTGCGTGTGTGTGTGTGTATATATATATATATATATATATATATATATATATATATATATATACACATACATACATACACACACATTAGTGGAGCAACAGCTAGCACACTCACCTTCAGTGCTGAAAGCTATTCCCACAACAGGCAGATTGACAGACACTGCAATACAGCATAAGGGGATGGCTGCACTGCTGTGTGTGTTGTCCTTCAGATGATATGTTAACCCAAGACCCCATCTGCTTGAGTTGGTGGTAGCTCATGTAGATGTAAAAAAAAAAAAAAGTCCCTTGGCATCTATCAAAAAGTATAGGGATTTTTATTTGTACACATATATACATTTCATATTTTTACATATTTTAAGATAATTCAATATACTGATATTTCCATTTTAAGTATTCCCCCTACTCATTTACCCACAACAAAAAACACATTTTTTGCAGTATTTTTGTCAATATACAGTTTCCATTCTATCTGATTCTAAGTCTTTCATTTCATACAGTCCATATTACATAGAATAGGATTGTCCATTTTCTTGGCTTCATTCTAGGATCTTGTCCCATAAAACCCATACTCTATCACGTCCACACTTAAAATTTCAAAATGTAAATAACTTTTAATCAAATCATGCTTGCATACTATCCACAGTTTCTAAATTCTCTCACATTAAAAAAAATGTTCTGTAGTTTCCAGTTCTTTACATTTACTAGATAATCTATCCTGTTTTCTCTTGCACTGCATATTTGCCCCAACTGGTAATCTTCCTATGGACAACCTCCACAAAACAATCACTGCATTCTTTAATTCTTTTACAACTTCTGTATTTCATTATTGTTTTATCTATTTCTAACTCTTTACATGGATCCACCAAATAAAAGTAATTCATAATGTTAAAGGGGCACTCTTCAGCTTCTAAAATCACTGTTCTGCCTTACACTGAAGCCAAAGTTTCCACTCACTTAGCTGAAGCCAAAGTTTCCACTCACTTAGCTAACAACCTCCCTTTTGTGACATCGCACGTAACGTCACTAAAATCCCATCCACATCATCAGCTTTCCTCAAAAAACCATGCAAACCTCAGTTCCACTGCTGTTTTTCTTCCTTGTGAAACAAAGCACAGTATTCAGATTTTTCTGCTTCTCTCATTACTCCTTTGCGATTAGCTTCTCCTTTGGAATTTGCAAGTTTGTGGTACTTTCAGCATCAGCAAACATGTTATTTCTAACTTTTTTTTTATCCTTTACCTGTTAAATGCTTCTCTTTACATATACGGAAAACTGAGTAAGCCCGATTATCATAATGATGATTGTGATGAACCATGTCGCAGTATAGTTGCAGAAGTCAACTTTCTCTGTTGCTATTAATCAAGCCCGGTGCAGTTTTAATAGTTTTCATCCGTTTTCAAATGCCATTTCTGATTAGCATTTACCAGCAAAGGTTTTTTGTTGTTGAGCAGGGGCAATAGGGAATTTTTTAAATATTTCTCTTACAAACATAGAAAGTTGACACAACAGCAGGTTTTACATTAGCATGCATTTTCTTAAAGGTATGAAGTCCGAAATTCAAATGCCTGTCACTTTCTGAATTCACTTCTCAATGCTTTGCCAGTGATTTGCCAGAAAGACATTTTATGAGCCGCAGAAAGAGAAACAGCAAGTTTAATTATAATCTATCACATCATACCTTTTCACAGATAACTGCACAGCCTTTTTTTTTCTTCGTGAATCTTCAATTACTGCCTTGTTTCCGTTTTTCTATTATTCTTTTTCCTCTCACTTCCCTGAATAAAACATGCATTTTATAAAACATCATACCTTTTAATACTAAATTAACAGTCCTTCATATGAAATATTTTGTTTCCATCAACTGTCACTTCTTTACCCTGTCTTTTCTAGACCCTGTTTGAATCTGATCTAGGAACTTTGTTAGGCAGCGTACACATCGTGCTACACCATGTTATATTACAATGTCACTTAACTATGGGGCATATTCCATTTAATATGCACTTCATCAGCAGTCTGCATTCATAGGTTCATAGTTTCACAAGTTTAACATGAGGCTCAATAAAACCCAGTAAGGGTTGAATAAATCCTTAATTTAGTCTGAGCATTTTTATGCACTTTTAGGAATTCATTATCTGTGCGTGTGCTGCTTAATCCACCCCCTTTGAAGACTGCATACATCATTTTTTTTTTAATGAAGTAAAATAAAACACACTGCTGTCCTAAAAGTCTATAATCACAGACAAGGACCCAGGAAGTTAGAATTAGCGAGTCCAGCCTACAAAGAGGCCAGTCACAAGCGGAGTCAGTCAGGGATCGGTCCTGGGACAGCTCCTTTTAGGAATTTACTTCTCTGAAGTCAAGGCCAATGTCAGTGGCCTCAGGCTGACTAAATTTGCAGATGATTACAAATTAGGAGCTGTCATTGAATCCCACCCACATAGACACAAATGTTCTCCAAGAAGGGCTGACACAAACAATTGGTGTCAGAGCAACGGACTAAAACTAAATGCCAAGAAATGCATGATAGTATCCTTTGGAAAGTCATCCACCCCTGGTAACTATCATACTGACTAACCCTTAAGAGTTGACCCAGTAGTCAGGGACTTTGGGACCCATGTAGACAGTAATATAACCTTTGACCATCATGTGCCTATAGTAGTGAAGAAATCATTCTGTGTTGCACAACTTATAAACAAAGGTAAGGCAGCTAGGTCCAAGGAAGACATTGGCAGAATTCCCCGGGTTATGGAGGAATCATCAAATCATGCACAGGCAGAGTCCGTCTGCTCACAGCCTGGCACCACTAACAGGCATAGACATACTCAGACCCATGGATTAAGCCAGGATTAAAAAGATGATGTGAGCTTGCCTCTGCCTAGGCCTTCATGCGTCTAACCCAATCAGGTCTACCGGCAAGATCTATTCAGACTAGATGACAATTTCATTTATATTGTGAGATCTAAGCAGTTCTGAAGATGAATGTGTATGGCATACTAGGAAAAGTTCTTTTGACAAAGGCCTGCTGCTCTGAAATTCATCAAGCTGTGGAGAAAGTTAAGAAGGAGGTCAGTTTTCTAACTCTGAAATTTGACGGGGCAGAAGCAGCTGGTTCAAACAGAGTTTAGATCCTAGGAGAGGGATGGATATTGTTGGGGTAGTCTAAGGTGAAGACTCCTTTCAAAAATTGCTTCATTTGTTGATAAGCATAGATTGGAGAGGGGGAACATGGGCAGCAATGTCAAGACTGATAAATCATGAACTTTAAGATTTGAACAGAATAACCCTTGCTTATATTAACAGTTCCAGATATTCTAGTACCTGTGCCAACTTAGCTTGTGAAGGTAGAACACCATTTGCCTTGCATGTGATCGAGAATATTTTCCACTCAGTTAGGTATGGTTTTTTAGTACTTAGCATTGTAGCTTCTTTCAGAAGAAACAGCACAGCCTGTGAAAAGGATTGTCTGGATGGAAACAAAATCCAGTCCTCCAAGCTGTTAGATCAGGACTTCCTAGACTAGGATGGATGACAGACCCCTTGTTCTGTATTAATAAATCCATTAGGAATGGGGCAGTCCATGTTTGTCCCCTGAACTGTGCCTGGAAAAGGGAGAACAAGTGCAGACATGAGCCAGTACAGAATTGAGAATCGGTTTTGACCTGCCTGACTCTGGGTATCAATGTCATGGGTGGAAGGGCATAAAGGAAGGGGTGGGTCCATTTGAAGGTGTCTGCTCACCATGTCCCTCTTCGCTGGGTTCTTGAGAAGAGTTTGCTTAATTGTCTCATTTGGGAATAAGGTCCTGGAAAACCTCACTTTTCAGCATCTATTTGTTGGGACCTAGGACAGCCCTGCTCAGAGTATCTGCTACCTAACAGTCCTAATATGTTATGTAAGAGGCTATGTGGTGACTTCCACCTGTTTGTGCCAAAGTTGCACAGCTAGTCTGCATTAAAGGTAAGCAGGGGCACCCCCCCCCACCTATTTATATACCACATAACTGTGGTGGCATCTGTCAGGATTTGGAGGGTTCCAGAACTTGGTTTCTCCCGAAAGACCATTAAATCCTGGATTACTGCAATCATCTTTTTAAGCGGATAGGCTGACTAGCCTGATACCTGTCCCAGGTCCCTTGTACCTTGAATTCACCCAGTTGAGATCCCCAGGTCACATCTTAAACTTTCTGTTGTCGGGCTCTGGGGCTGACTATAGTAGTAGGAAGAGAGCCCATTTGGGTTTTCCATTACGCAGTTTTCCACTAATGCAGCTCCTTTTTAAGCAGGGATGCAATAGCATGGGAGTCTCCAAAGCATGTTGGGGCTGAGACCAACAGTTCTTTAGAAACAACTACAGCTTCATCATGTGGAGATTTGTTAGGGAAATCTATAGCAAGATGCTATGTAACCAATTTCTGATTTTTGGCTAATAATTTAATTTATCCTATTTATTATATTATAATGTACTAATTCATTATCTTGTTAAAAAAACAAAATTTTCTCAGAGCAAAAGAAGCTTTGCAAACATGGACTCTCAAACTTCCTTGCAATGGCCTGCATGTTTTATGGCTAGGGTAGGATAAAACTTGACAGCTTTCATCTGGTTCCCCCCTTCTATCCATTTTTTTCAAACACCTTCTCAGCTAGTGGTCCAGAAAGAGACTTTTTCTAAAGCACCATCAAGGAACTTTGCTTTTACTAGATACGAGATGGGTTGAGTCCTCAGACAGGCATGTTTCCTTGTAACTGACCCTGTGGCAGCTGCCCTGCATGATGCATCTAGAGCATCACAGACATTTTAATGAACGCATACAGCACACGGAGGATTTCAGTGCATAAATCCAAAATGTCCCTCTGTAGGCTCGTGTCTTGTAGTCTCTCTGCCTTAGATTGGACTTGTTCCTGTAAAGCCTTTAAGTATTTCAGCATGTGGAAAGAAAAGTTATGGACTTACCATAATGACAAATCCAGGTCTTCTTCCATCTGCCTCAACATATGGGTACACAAGATCCAAACAGATCTTAGGCAAGCAAACAAACTTTGGCTCCAAGCCAGAAGCTCCTACCCTCTCCCATACTGCATTCCTACTCTTACTGTCCTCACATCAAGCCTGCTCACAAACAAGTGGCTAACAACTCTAAAAAGGAAGGAAGACTACCTACTAGACAAAGTACTGTTACCATACAGATCACCCAAGAAAGGGATGCCACCAAGAAAGCTGCCAGGAAGGTCCACTGCAGTCTAGTAGTAGCCATAAAAGATAGACAATGTGCATGGAAGGCAGAAAGCAGGAATATTCAGACAAAAAAACATGGATTCATCATTATGGTAAGTACACAATATCTGTATCCAATGTTGCCTTTTTCATACACCTCAACACATAATAGTGTCTTCCTCAGCTAAAATAAGCCCAAGAGGCACTGTGGAAGGATACTCCAGAGAAAAGCAGAACCAAAAACAGTTCTGGGCTTGGACAAGTTTGTAATCAGACACAAATGTATGAACTGTGGATCATGTTGCTGCTGCATAAAAATCATCAATGGGTACATGGTTAAAGGTGGCTGCGGAAGCTGCAACTGCTCTGTCAGAATGCGCCTTCACTTTATACACTAGTGACAATCCCTTAGCCCTGTAAACAAAGGTAATGCAATCAGAAAAAAGTACAGTTTTGTACCTACCATAAATGTAGATGTCCGATAGACATGCAACTGCAGTCATAACATGTGGGTTGTCCTGCCTCAGGCAGCCCTCGGTCGGCCAGATTCCAAAGTCTGGGTCCGACGTCGGTTGGTGTCGCATTTCTCTCCGACGTCAGAGCGGCTGGAGTACATAAGCATCAGCCGACGCCATCTTTTTCAGTGTTTCTTGCCCCAGATGCCAGGTGCCCTCCAAGGAAGGCTGTAATCAAATTGGAAGACAAAAACAGGATTCCAGAGAAATAAATGAGCAATAAAACAAATACACCATAACAGATATCCCCAGCTAAGAGAAACAGGGATAGGAGAGGATCCTAGGCATAGAGAGGTATGGAGGGTGGGAAAATCCGACTGCAGTTGCATGTCTATCGGACATCTACATTTATGGTAGGTACAAAACTGTACTATGTCCTTCAAGAATGCAACTGCAGTCATAACATGTGGGTAGAATACCATAGCTTAGCTGGGGGAGGAGGTATGCTCTAGGAATAAGATGGTGTGGCAATCAAACCCTGCAGGACTGCCGAAGCAAAGCCTGCTCTGGATCTGGAGTATAGAGGGAGATTGTAGTGTTTGGAGAATGTATGCACGGAGCTCCATGTAGCAGCTTCTAGAATGTCCTTAGTAGGCACCCCTCTTAAGAATGCTGTAGAGGTGGCTGTAGCTCTTGTGGAATGTGGTCTGACATTGGCTGGAACAGTCTTTCCATGAAAGGAATAACAAAATCTGATGCACTGTCCTATCCATTTTGAAATTGTCTGTTTTGAAATTGCTTTTCCTTGGACTGCAGGGGCGTAAGCGAAGTTGTTCAGACTTCCTACTGGCCTTGGTTCTGTCCAGGTAGTATCGAAGTTGTCTGTGAATGTCCAAGGTATGTAACAGTCTTTCCCCCTTATTCTCAGAATTGGGGAAGAAGGCAGGCAAATGAATAGCTTGATTCAAAGAAACCCTAGATACCACCTTTGGCATAAAAGTAGGGTTGGTCCTTAATGAAACCCTGTCTCTGTGAAAAATTATGAACGGTGGTATTGCCATTAGGGCCTGTAGTTCCGAAACCCTTCTTGCTGAGGTAATTGCCAACAGGAAAGCTGTCTTCCATGAAAGAAACTGCAAATCAACTGAAACTACTGGCTCAAAAGGAGGTAGAGTCAGTTTTTCTAGGACAAAATTGAGGTCCCAGGCTGGCACTGGGGCCTTTCTTGGTGGCTTTATGTTCTTGATTCTCCTAAGGAATTGCCTTCGCAAAGGGTGTGAAAAGACAGGAGGATCAGTGTTATATCTAGCTGAAATAGCTGATGCATGTATCTTTATGGAAGAATAAGAGAGGCGGTTCTTTAGCATATCCGCCAAATATTCCAAGATGAGTGGGATGTTCAACAATGATGCATCATGCCCCTTGCTGGCATTCCAATTGCTGAACCTCTTCCATTTTGCTAAGTAAACCTTTCTGGTGGATGGTCTTCGAGCCTCTGTTAGTATCCGCTGAACTTCCTTGGAGAGAGATAGGTTGAGGTTATTTATGGGATCTCCCAGGCTGTTAGCTGCAGTGTCTGAAGGTTTGGATGCACTGTTTTGAGATTGTTTTGAGTCAAAAGTAGAGGCCATTGGGGAAGGGCCCACCTCCTGGTGTGACATATGCTCCTTAGTAGTGGGTACCAGTGTTGTCTTGGCCAGTCCGGAGCTATTATGATTCCCTTGGGTCTCTCTGCTTTGATCTTTAGTAGTACTGAGGTCATCAGTGGCAGAGATGGGAATGCATAGATTGTTAGGAAGTTCCAGTTGAATGAGAGAGCATCTATCTTCCAAGCTTTTGAAAGGTATGTCCTTGTGCAGAATTTTTGCAGATGATGGTTGAGGTGAGAGGCAAAAAGGTCTACTTCTGGCCTGCCCCATGTCGAAGTGAGTTGTTTGAAGATCTTCGGATGTAACCTCCACTCGTGCGGATCTGTGAAATTCCTGCTTAGGCTGTCCGCCAGCACATTGTCTTTGCCTGGAACAAACTGGGATTGTAACTGGATGTTTAGGCTCAGTGATTTTTCCCAAAGATGCATTGTCAGTCTGCAAAGGGGGTAAGAGTGGGTGCCCCCTTGCTTGTTTATATACCACATCACAGTGGTGTTGTCTGTCCATATCAGTAAATGGCCTTGTTGAAGTTGGTGTTGAAAGGCCTCGATAGCATGCATTACTGCCAGCATTTCCTTTTGATTTATATGCAGATGCGTTTCCTTTTGAGACCAATGTCCTTGTATACACCTGCCTTCCATGTGCGCCCCCCATCCAAGGTCTGAGGCGTCTATGGTCATGGTCTGTGTTATCTGTGGTTTTTTGAATGACATACCTGTGCTGGCCTGGCTCACCGAGGCCCACCATAGGAATTCCTTTTGTAGGCATGGAATGAGCGGTATGGTTGTCTCCAAGTTGTTGCTGTGCTGAGACCAAATGCTTTTTATGTACCATTGAAGCTTTCTCATGTGTAGTCTTGCTAATGGAACCAGGAGAATGCAGGATGCCATGTAACCCAGGGCCTGTAGGAATCTCCTTGCAGTCATCTGGGTGAGTTTTGCTAAACCTTTGAAGTAATGAGTTAACTTCTCTTGCTTGTCTTCTGTCAGGTAAGCCATTTGAGAGGCTGTGTCTAATTTGGCTCCTAAGAAGATTATTTGCTGGGATGGCTGCAGTCTTGACTTTTGAAAGTTGACTGTGTATCCCAGAGCTTGTAGTAATCATATGACATAGTCCAAGTTTTTTGTCAACATCAATTTGTCGTCCGCTTGTATGAGGCAGTCGTCCAGGTACGGGTAAATTTGTATCCCTTGGAGCCTGCAATGAGCAATTACTGAAGCCAGGCATTTTGTGAATACTCTGGGCGCAGTAGATAAGCCAAATGGCAATGCTGAGAATTGATAATGCTCTGGCCCTGCAAGAAATCTGAGGTATCTTCTGCAGCTGTGTCTGATAGGGACATGCAGGTATGCCTCCTTGAGGTCCAGAGTAAACAGCCAAGACCCCTTGCCCAGCATGGGAAGGAGTTGCTGTAGAGTCAGCATTTTGAACTTTGGTACTATGAGAAAGGTGTTTAGTGCGGACAAATCCAGTATTGGTCTCCATTGAGATTCTTTTCTTGGAACAAGGAACAGTCTTGAATAAAACCCCTGGCCTTGTTCTTGTTGTGGAACTCTTTCTATTGCTTTCATTCGAGTCAGCAGAGAGATTTGCTTGAAAGCCTCTGCCCTCTGGTTTTGTGGTAGGTTTGGCATGCCTTGTTTTCTTGGCAAGGTATGAAAATGGAACCTGTAGCCTCGGTCTATAATGTCCAAAATCCATTTGTCCTTTGTCAGTCTGTGCCAGTTTTCTACAAACAGAGATAATTTCCCGCCCAAGGGAGCTTCTATTTTTTCCCTGGTAGGCGAAAGTAGAGGAAAGTCATTGAGATTGTGGCTGTGGGGCAGTTGAAACCCCTGCGTCACTTCTTTGGTTTCCTGGTTGCCATTGTCGTCCCCTGTAAGGACCTCTGTATTGGCCTCTTCCTCGGCCACGTCTATTTTTACCCCTTTGAAACTTTTCTGGATTAGGAAAGGACCAGTTTTTTGAAGGCCAATTCCTACTGAATCTGGGGGGGTTGAACCTGGAGGAAATCTTTCACCGTCTGAACTGATTTTGCTTTTTCCTCGATGGTCTTTAACACATCCTTAGCATTAGCACCAAAAAGCTTGTTCTTTTCCAAAGGTGCATCCAGAAGTTTTGCCTTTACATGATCTGGTAGAGGTTGATCTTTTAACCATGCATGTCTATGAATGACTGCCCCTGTCATAGCTGCCCTACATGAAGCTCTTCCAGTGCATCATATCCACACTGCAGGAAGTGATAGCTTACTTGCTGAGTGTTATGTATTGCTTCCTGCAAAGCCTTCCTGTCTAAAGGATCAGGAGTGGCCAATGTTTTTTGTAAATCTTCTAACAGGAAATCCTGATATTGTAACATATGAAAAAGGCAATTCAAAGCTCTCATAGATAAGGTAGTAGATGTGTAAACCTTTTTGCCCCATCTCTCTAGCTTCCCTGTTGGAGGGCAATGGATTTTTAGAGGTGGAAGCTGAAACTCCCTTAGGCCCCTGTGAAATAGTTTCCAAATCAGCAGTATGGGCCCTGAATAAATGGGAATGCGTTTCTGGGACCATGTAATACCTGTCTGGCTTGGCTGGAGCAGGAGGAAGAGAGTCAGGGGTAACACTAGAGTCAGAATATAAATCATCCAAAACATCAAGTACAAGAGGAATAGCTAAGGGCCTGTGCTGGGGCTTCTTAAGGAAAGTCCGAAGGCGTTTTCTGGAATCAGAATATTCCTGGCCTTGCCACTTGAAATGTTCCCTCATGGTATGCAGAACTTCCCCAAAAGAAATATCCTCAGGCGGGGAGGCCGAGGGGATGGAATCCTCTGCATCAGAGTCCTCATAGGTCTGGAAGAGCTCTTCCTGGCTATCAGAATGGACAGAGCCCTCAGAGTCTTCATCTGACGGAATAGGGTCAGAGGGTTCAACCCGGGGCCTTATATCAGAAGGAGGCTGGGATCCCCTCTCAGGATGGGTCTGTGAACCCCTAATCATAGAGATTAAATCAGCAGCCATAGACATAATTTGTGTCTCTGGAGTAGGCTGAGGAAAGGTTTTAGTAGTAAGATGCTTTGTTCTGCTGGCTGCCTTAGCCCTGGTGTAGGCCTTAATAGACATGGCCATAGGAGGCCTGGCAGCTCCACGTGCAGGAGTGACCTTGTCTACAGCAATGGTCTCGGGCATTTCCTCAGTTTTGGTATCCGGAGGAAAATCAATAACTGGCGGAGTGATATCCGGAATCGGAGTCGTCGGTAATGCGGTGTCTTTGGTCCGGAGCGGTGGAGAGACAGTCTCTGAGGGAACCGGAGCACCCGCAATAGGTTTTGGCGTGGAGTCGGTGGCAGACACGGGCCGAGGATGTCGGTCCCGGTCTTTTCGCTTCTTGGGAGTTTGTGATGTCGGAAGATCCGACGGCATCGTGTAAGCGAATTTATCGCCGAAGAAATCTTCAGCGAACTCCGCCCGGCACCTGAGAGTGCGCTTGTTGAAGCGAGCACAGGCTACACAGGCCAAGACGTCGTGGTCTGGGCCAAGGCAAGGAAGACAGTAAGAGTGGAAATCCTTATGAGGTATTTGTTTACCACAAGAAAGACAATTAACTTTTTCAGTAATTTCTGACATCGGCCGAGGCAAGAAAAGGTCCCCAACGGGGTACTTAGCTTTTTTGAGGACTTCGGAATCGAAGAATACAGGAGCTGACCGACCGGCACTTGCAAACTGCTTCTGCTTCGGGCACCGCGCGGCAAGAAAGACTGAAGATGATGGCGTCTGCTGATGCTTATGTACTCCAGCCGCTCTGACGTCGGAGAGAAATGCGACATCAGCCGACGTCGGACCCAGACTTTGTAATCCGACCGACCGAGGGCTGCCTGAGGCAGGACAACCCACATGTTATGACTGCAGTTGCATTCTTGAAGGACATCACCTGGATAGCTTTACCTTAGATGCAGTGTAATTCAACTTCAGATTAGAAAAAGGAAACAAACAGCTGATCACTCCTCCTAAGGTCCATTGTAAGTTGCAAATAAAACCAAAGCAAATGGTGAACATCTAAGGAGTGGCATAAGCATTTACCTTTATTTGAAAAAATTGGAAAGATGACCAGAAGGTATACAGACTAGTTTTAGTTGGTCTCTGATGTCACCTTGGGAATGAAGGCTGGATTAGTCCTGAGGGAAACACTATCCTTCTGAAAAATTTAATACAAAGGTTTGCACAATAAGTCTAATAACTCTGAAATCCTCCTGACTGATTCAACAGCCAACAAAAACTGTCTTCCAAGATAGGAATTTTGAGTCTGCCGAAGTTACAGGCTTAAGCAGATCCCTGTTAAGACGCTAACAGGATAGTGATATCTCAAGGCGGCACATGGTACTTCAACGAAAGTTGCAAGAGAAAGGTACCTCTTATTAACACTTTTGAAAGTCTCAGGAAGGCAGTGAATGCATGCTGCTCTCCCCTATGAAAGTAAGAAATGGCATAGCAGTCAACGGTTCTTCAGTCATAGAATAACTGGAACCTGAATGGATGAGAACTACCAAGAAACCAAATATCAATAATAAAAATGCTCTGAAGGGACCAAGCACCACAGAACTAGCCCAAATGGTAAACTTCTTCCACTTTTATAGATCTTTCTAGTGGAACACTTTTTGGGAGAAAGTGGAATCTATACGACTCTGGGGGAGGGGAGGGGGGGGGGGTTCTGGCCATCACTGAAGTGTAGAAAACCAGCAAACAGACTGATGGATTTGATGCCCAAGATGAAGCTTGCTAAAGGACTGGGAGATTAGACCCAGAAAGGGATCCAGAACCCAGGGAGGGTATACTAAGTGAGGCCAAATGAACAGGGACCAAACTTGCCACAGCCAAAAGGGAACAATGAGAATCATCTTTGCCTTGCACCAGGTCACCTTCTGTAGAAATGCGACTAGAGGGGGATGGGAGAGGGTAAGCATACAAGAGTCCCAGGGCCAAGTACAGACTAGACTGTCCCTCCTGAAGAATCAAGTCAAAGAAGGTGCTGCACTTGTATTAGATGGGTCTGCACACAAAGTGCAGCAGGGCTGGTCACAGCAGCTGAGGATCTTCACCACCACTGATGGATGGAGGGACTACTCATGCACAGAACTGACCAACTGAGCTTGTCTACTAGGTTAGTGGGCTTGCCTGGGATGTACAATGCAAGAAAGCAGTGGGAAGACATTGCCCCCTGCCACATTCTCAAGGCCTCTTGACAAAAGCAGTACAACTAGGTTCCACTTGCTTGCTGATGTAAAAGACCACAGACGTATTGCCCCATCTGTACTACCATCACACCCTTGGGGAGGCAACCCTGAAAGGCTTGTAGTTCAAGATGGAGCTGCCCACATCTCCAGAATACTGATGTGAAGGTTGATCTTAGTCTGGGGATCAGATACCTTACACTGTCCCTCCCTTTCAGATGTCCCACTCCAGAGAAGCGGTATCTGTAGTCACCATGGCCCCTGATGGAAGAATCACAAACCTCAAAACAAAAATCTTAAGCTCATCAATGAGGAAGTTATCCACCATAAGACATGTTGTCGTAAATCTCAGTTAGCCTGATGGGAGGATGTATCAGATGATATGCCACTGACCACTGTAAAGGGTCTACAGGAGAACTTTCACAGAGAACATTTCAAGTGCGACTACACCGACAGCAGCTACCATCGAACCTAACACTGAAAATCAGATATACTAGAGGGTTTGGGTGGTGCAAGACTTGTGAAGGCTTGAAGACATAACGATGATTGCTAGGCTCTCTCTGTCCAGACTGTGCAATGATATCCAGGTCATTTATATTGGTATTTCATAGGTTTATACTAGGCTATCTGCCCTAAGGCATTTATAAGCCTAGCCCAAATTTTTGTGGCTTACGCCACCCCTTATATGAAAAAATACTGTGCCCATTAGTTTGTTGTGCCTCTGTCCAGCAGTGACACAGAGATGATTCCCGGGGTAAACCGACGATCTCCCATCCACAGGTCAACATTTCTCTTGAACAGAGCCAGCGAGGTGCTCTGCCTCACATGGACCGGGATTTTATTCCACAGCATAGGGAGTCTCTGAGTGATAAATCTATCCCTCCAGCACGTCCTGTTTATATCCGTGCTAAGGTTTAAGTCGCTTGCTCTAGTGGTTTTGGTGGATTTGGATTTTTTGAGGTGGAGCATGTCCATTAATTCCGATTTTTTGAGGTGGAGCATGTCCATTAATTCCGGGTTGGACATGGCCTTGTATGTCAGGCACATGTCACCTCTGAGCAGATGGTATGCGACTGAATAGAGCTGGAGTTTCTTCAATCTGGCAGCATATGACAGATTTTGGAGTCCCTTTATCCTTTTGGTGAGGAACTTTTGGGGTCTCTCCAATTGCTGCAGATGTCGGGTGAGATACATCCCGAATGGGGCATTGTACTCTATCATTGGTCTGATAAGTGAAGAGTACAGGGGAACAATGACCTCACTAGATCTGGATGTGAATCCCTTCATGATCAGGTGGGCAATGTAGAAGGTCTTTCTAACCACTTTAGCAACGTGAGTGTCAAAAGAAAGGCCACTGTCAACCTGGGTCCCCAGGTCCCTGATAACCTCTTCTGTGCTTAGTGGATTGCCACCTATATGGTAGCTTGGGGTTACCTTGTTTTTCCCGAAGGGTATGACTACACATTTTTTGGCGTTTAACTTCAGGCCATGGCTCTGGCACCAGCTATCTGTTTCCGTGAGTCCCTCCTGAAGGATATCAGTGTCCGATGCACTTTCCACTATGGCGCCCAGTTTGCAGTCGTCTGCAAACTTTGTCAGCCAAAGCCCTCCCATGTTATGGAATGACAGCCTGGGATAGTATTGTGTAAAATACTACCATAACTTTAGATGCCCTTCCCTTCTACGTGCTGCTCCATCCATAACATTGGGAAATCTGCCTCTGGTCAACTCGTGTACATCCGGCCATTTCACAAAAGATAGATGCTACTGCAAAGGTGCATGTGATATCCAGCAGCTCTCTCTGCTGACGTCAGTCACAGATGTCTGGTACAAAACGGACGTAAGCACGCACCTACCAGAGAGCAGTATGTCACCGGAATCAGCGACTACACAGTGGATACTCAGGGCTCAGGCAAGTGCCAAGGTAAGGCAAGGTAGGAAACTATACAGCAGCATATGGAAGAGAAGGACATCTAAAGTTATGGTAAGATTTTACACAACAATACTATGTCCTTCTATTCATATGCTGCTGTATCCATAACATAAGGGAGAGTGCAAAAGCTCCCGTTATTAAGATTTGGGGGAGGAACAGAAGCATTTTCCACAAAGCCATGAAGGAAGTCTCTGGCAAAACCTGCTCTGGCTTCAGAAATGATGTCTAGCTTATAGTATTTGGTGAAGGTATGGACAGAGGACCATGTAGCTGCTTCTAAGATGGCAGCTGTATCCAAACTCTTAAAGAAAGCCCCAGAGGAGGCCGCTGTCCCAGTGGAGTGTGCCTTGACTGGGAAGGGAAGCCTTCTGCCATGGGGTGTATAGCAAAAAGAGATAGTTTTAGAAATCCAAGAAGATACGGTTTTGCTTGGAAACAGGGTGTCCCAGGGCTCTTGGGTGGTAGCAGATAAAGAGCCTGTCTGATTTATGGATGGATTTGGTCCTGGCCAAATAGTATTAGTTGTCTATGTACATCCAAGGAGTGTAGGATCCTTTCAGCAGGGTTTTGGGGTGAAGGGAAGAAGGCTGGAAAGGTTAATGACCTGATTCAAGGAAAGTTCATAAATCACTTTGGGAATGACAGATGGGTTTTTATGTAAACAAACCCTGTCCTGATGGAAAACTGTAAAAGAATGCAAGGCCATGAGGACTTGCAATTCAGAAACCCTTTTGGGTGAAGTAATGAACCAGCAAAAGTAGTTTTTCATGTACAGTACTGGAGAGAACAGTCTTTGGTTGGCTCAAAAGGTGATGGTGTCAACTTTTCCAGAACAAAATTTAGATCCCAAAGAGGAGGAATGGGCTTCCTTGGAGATCTAAGGTGCAAACCCCCCTTCAAAAAAAAAAGCTTACTTCTAGCCTAGAATCCAGAGGTGGGGTGAGTAGTAGGCATGCTGAGAGGGCAGATAAGTGGGTCTTAATTGAAGAATAAGACAGGAAAGACCATCAATTCACACAGGTAGGACAAAACCACTGGAGGTTCTACTGCCAGTGCTTGTAAATTTTGTTTTTGATACCAAACAGAAAACCTCCTCCACTTGGATAGGTATGATTTTGTGGTAGCAGGTTTTCTGGCCTCCTGTAGAACCTGAAGCACGCCCTTAGGGCATCAATTCCCTTCAGATACCTATACACAACTGCCTACAATGTAAGGTTCAGTGTAGACACCTGGTGGTGTAGGAGCTTCCCCTTCTCCTGTAAGAGCAGCACCATCCGGTGGAATAACTTGTGGTGATTGCCCTTGGCTGGACGGTATAATAGGGAATCAATGCTGCATTGGCCAATAGGAGGTGACCAACAAGATTTGTGGTTGTTCTTTCTGAATTTTCAGCAGAACTTTTTGTATGAGTGGGAAGGGGGGGGGGGATGCTTAAGCGTACATATCCTTCCAAAGGAAGGGAAGAGAATCCACCCTCCATGTAGTACCCTGGAGCAGAGGGCTGGAATCTGTCTGTTCACGGGGGAGGCAAACAGATCCACATCCGGAATACCCCATTGATGGACCAGGTCAGGAACACATCCCTGTTTAGCATCCATTCAAGTAATTGAGTCATGGTCCTGCTTAGAGTATCTGTCATCATTCTCTGCTGAAGGTACGTAGAAGGCTAGGGTGTTGACTTCTCTCTAGAGCCATTTCCCATACCTGCAGAGCAAATCTGCACAGGAGGTAGGACCCCCCCCCCCCCGTGTTTGTTGATGTACCTCAGCACTGTGGTGTCTGCGTACCACCTCAGCATGCCTGGCAGGAGATGATTCTTGAAAATTTGGAGGGCCAATATCAAGGATCTCATCTCCTTGACATGGATGTGCTCGGTGTTGGATCAGGGTCTATGAGTTTCTCACTTTCCATTCTCCTACGGTTGCTCTCCAACCTGTGTCAGAAGCATCCATGAACAGGTCCTAATTGGGGGCAGGGGTGTAGGGGCAGACCTGGGTTGGGCTTTATCTGGTCTATCCACCAAAACAATTCCCTGGAAAGGCATGGAAGCATGGGAATCATGAACTCCAGGGGGTGCAGGTGTTGTTTCCAGACTTTTGTCAAATACCATTGGAATTTCCTCACGTGAAGCTTTGCAAGGGGTTTCATGAGGATGGTGGAGGCCATGAATCCCAGGAGCCTGAGAAACTCCCTGTCCGACAGGGCTTTAAGATAGAGTAGCCCCTCAATATAAGAAGTGAGTGACATTTTTCCTGAGGGAAGACAGGTCATCATTTTTTTCTGTTAGGATCCTGCATCCCAGGAATACATGATCATGTGAGGGTATCAAGGATGACTTTTGGAGGTTTACAATGAACCCCAGACTTTTCAAGAGGGGAAATAGTCAAGCCAACTGAACTGACAGCCTGGATCAGGATAGCATCCAGACAGAAGAGTGGGATCCCCCTTGTTCTGGCAAAGGGAATGACTAGTGCTAGGCGCTTTGGTCTCAATATAGCCCCAAGAGCGTTCACAAACGGCAAAGGACAGAACTGAAAGTGTGCAGATCCCACTGAGAAGCAGAGGAATTTCCTGAAGAGGAGATGGATTGGGATGTGTAAGTAGGCATCCTTTATATTTAAGGATACCAAGAAGGCCTGGAGAAGAATGGTAGAAAGAGTGAGCATCCGTAAAGGAGGGTATCTGGAGGAAGGTGTTGAGATGGGACAAATCCAAGTTTGGTCTCCAGGGACACACTTTCCTGGAAACCGGGAACATCCTGGAGTAAAATCCCTTTCCTCTTACATGAGGAGGTACTTTCAACTGTGTCTTGAGCGAGGAGTTCCTGCAGAGCAGTAGGAAAGGAAGCCAGTTGGGTTTCAAGGGGGTTGTGGAATGCCTTTAGGAGTAGGGTCTGGTTTCCCCATACCATGAACTATCCCTGCTTTATGACTGAGGACACCCAAAAGTCCTGGGTGACCTGCTTCCAAAGAGGGAAGGACAGGGAGAGGCAGATGGAGACAGGGGTGTCTGGATTCAATGCTTGGTAATCACAAGCTACCAAGCTTAGCCTGAAAGGGCCGTTTGGGAACAGGAGTAGAGGGAGCAGAGAGACGGATTGGGAGGGTGGCCTAATGGTTAAGGTCTTTGCCTTACAAACATAAGGTGCAGGGTTTGAATCTCACAAGGGATAATTGGCTAGTCTTAAAATGGCTCGCAAGGGCAGTTAGCCTAGTACTAACCTATGAACCTATAGAGGAAGACTGTTCTCTGGAATCTTTTTTGTCTTTGCGTGGCATTTGTCTGGCAGGCCTTCTGACAAAGGAGGTTTTGGCTGGATAGTTCCTTTGAAAGCATGGAACCGGGGAGACAAAAATGCATCTCAGATCCTGCAGATTCTTACCCTTCTCCTGAAGGGCCTTCAAAAGTTCAGCAGCTGTTGAACTAAACAAAGGTTTCTTGTCCAAGGGAGCATCCATGAGTTTAGACTTAATGTCATCAGGGAGAGGCTGCAACTAGAGAGACAGGAATATCTCCTGATGATGGACCCTGAGGCAGCAGCTCTAGATGAGGCCTCTACTGCATCATAACTGCACTTGATAGAGTGCTTAGTTACTTGAGTGCAGGAATTCAAAAGACTAGAGATTTTTGCCTTGGCCAGGGAGTCAAAGAGGTGACCCAACTGTTTTGTCACATCAGAAAGAACAGTCAGTGAGTCTTTGGCCATTTGAGTCTGGTAGTTAATGGCTCTCACTAAAAGTAGCAGATGTGCAGACTTTTTTGCCTGGACGGGCCATTAATCTGCTCTCCTTTTCAAGAGGGAATGAGGGAGGTGGAAGGGAGTAATTTAGAGGTTTTTACCTGAAGCCACAGAAATGGTGGAACGGTCTGCAGAAGGAGCTTTGAAAAGAAATTTAGCATCTTCAGGGAGTTTGTAAAACCTGTCTGGGCACTTGGGTGCAGGAGGTTGGGAATCTGGATTTTTAGAAGCAACCAGGAAAGCATGCAAGAAGGCAGGATGCACTGGAAGGACTGCAGACGGGTTAGGGGACTCCATTCGTAAAAGGTCAAAAATACCTAATCTGTGCCATTGGACTACTCCTCTCGAGAAGCGGTACCCCAGAGGGGATGCAATTTGTTAAGTGTAAGCAAGGGATTAATCATCTGATGAATCCTCTTCAGTGGAAACGTCAGTAAAGAGTTTACCCTTAGGGGTAGATGCAGTAAGAGGCCTAGACCAGAGCAGAGGCTTGGCATAAGGCAAGGAATGCGTTTAGAAGGCCTTTAGTAAAGGCTTGGCAGTCAGGTGCCTGGTTGGAGGGTGTGGATGTCAGACAAGGAACAGTATGCTTAGTCTCTTGCTCCTTTTTGGGGGTCTCTGACACAGATGTGTCAGACATGTGATGCAGGGATGGAGGAACGGACGCCAGGTGGCACCACATCATCAGAGGAAACATCCTCGAGAACTGTAATATGAGAAACCCCATGTGGGCCGTCAAAAATGATAAGCCTAGGTTCCCCCACAGCACCCGATTTAGACACCTGCGACTCCCTTTGGGACATGCCAGTAGCTTCTTTGATGGGCTCTTCCTGGGTCCCTGCCAAAGGAAGATCCGAGGATTCTGGCTCGGACTCCAGGCCATCACCGGCCTCGAGAGGTATGGCTTGAAAAGAGTGCACAGCAGTTTGGGCTGCGATTTTTTGGTCTTTTTAACAGGCGGCTCAACAGAGGTACCAGACATTGGATCCACATTTTTTTAGTCAGATGCTTCAGTCGCCGGTTCGAAAAATAAAGTTTTAAAGCACCTAGACAACTTTTTAGGGTTTTAAGGACGAAGACCTGACAGATTTTCACAAGTGTGGTCATGTTCTTGGCCTAAACAAAATAAGCAGAGCTCACGCGAGTCTTTAAATGGAATCTGCCTTCCACACCTACACTTGCCCATTCTACTGGACATAAAAACCCAAAACAGTAGTAAAAAAAAGTCAAAAGCCCCTATGGAGTACTTATCTGAAACCAGATGACACAAGGTCACTTTTCCAAAGAAGCGACAACCGGAACTGGCAGTCACAAAGGCGGCAGAAGAGTTCTGAGGTAGGTGCGTGTTGATGTTTGTTTTGTACCTGATTATGAGAGACATCCGCAGAGAGACATGGGACATTGCACACACCTTCACAGTAGCATCTATCTTTTGTAAAATGGCCGGACGTATGCAAGTCGACCAGAAGCAGACTACACATACAGCAGCATATGAATAGAACATCCATCGGATAAAACTGCATGTGAAGACCCAATTCTACTTGACCAGTGCTGCTGGAGGGATTCAGACCTACAATTACTAGTTTTATTATGCCTCACACAAAGGACAGCTCATGATATCATGCTGAAGACCAAGGCCAAGTGGAAATCCTTGCGGGATATTTGTTTTGCACAAGAAATGCCAGCAGTACAGGGTGATAAAGATCCCAAATTGCTTACTTGTCTGTGAATGCTCTGGTAGAACAGGCGATCCAATGGACTGAATAGAGAGTAACACGGTCTTGCACTGAACCACATAGCAAAGAATGAGAAGTTATGTACTTACCATAATGTTTCATGTTAGTTGTCTTCTTCTCGCCTTCTTTTTTGCTGGATGGGTTCGGAGCCAAACCTCGGCTCTGACTCGGCCTATTACTAAAGCTCGAGAGCTATTTTTACCAGCTCAAGGCTATCCTATGTCCCATAATGCTAGGCATGATATACCCAGATCTCATTTGATAGCTAACACTATGAACAAACATGTCCCCACCATGACAGAGAAATAGAAGTTATGTCCTTACCATAACGTTCCATGTGGAGTGTTCATCTCGCCTTTGTTCTTACAAATGGGTTCGGAGCCAATCCTCGGCTCCGTGTCGGCCGCTTGCAAGCTCTGCATCGAGAAGAAGCTCGAGACAATCTAATACCCACAATCCCCCTCTGCCTTTACCTCAGATCTAGTTTGCAAGCAAACCAGTCTCTAGAGAGAGCACACTCATGCTTACAGGCACCAAAAATGAACGTTCATCCTAAGGGCGGGAGGGTGGGAATGTAAGAACAAAGGCGAGATGAACACTCCACATGGAACGTTATGGTAAGGACATAACTTCTATATGTGATAGTGTTCAATCTCGCCGTTTGTTCTTACACATGGGTAGCGTCCCTAGCTCCTTGTTCCTGAGGAACTCACGGAAGGACGTTCTTGAGCACAGAGGAACCAAAGGTTGCCCTGTCCCTAGAAACCTTGTCTACCTTATGAGAAATGAATGTATGTGGCTTAGACCAGGTAGCAGCCGCACAAATAACGTCTAGTGGTAGGCGGGCTGCATGAGCCAGGGATGTAGACACTGACCTTGTGGAATGTCCTTTGGGTTTGTGTAAAAGAGTTTGATTTGAAGAATCATAGACATAGATTATACAATCCGTTAACCACTTAGAAAGAGTTCTTTTGGTAACCGCTAATCCTTTCCTGTTATCAGCAAAGGCCACAAAAAGTTGATCAGTTTTCCTGTGATCTTTTGTTCTATCCAAGTAAAATCTTAGCTGTCTGTGAACATCTAATTTATGCAACATATACTCCATTTTGTTGGAGTGATTCTTGAAGAAGGTGGGTAATTCAATGGACTGATTAATATTGTTAATAGAACAAACTTTAGGGAGGAAGGATGAATTAGTTCAAGAGAAACTCTGTCAGAGTGAAAGATCAAATAAGGGTGCTTGATGGAGAGAGCTTGAAGTTCAGATACTCGCCTAGCGGATGTAATGGCTACCAAAAAGAGAGTCTTCCAGGACAAAAATTTTAATGGGCAAGAGGAGGCTGGTTCAAAGGGCGGCAACATTAATTTAGATAACAACAAGTTTAGACTCCAAGGTGACGAGGAGATCTAACTGGTGGTCTAATATGAAAAACCCCTTTTAAAAAGGCTTTACAAAGTCTGTGGGCCATAACAGGAGCCCCACATTCTTCCACATGGAAATTAGAAATGGCAGCCAATTGAACCCTTAGTGTGGCAGGAGAAGCACCCTGATGGAACAAGTCCGTTAAATCTCTAATATTTTATTCAAAGGAGCTATAAAAGGATCCACTTGCTGAGTATTCGCCCAGAATACAAATCGCTTCCATTTACTAGAATATGTTTTAGTAGTGGAAGCTTTATGAGAAGCCACCAATATATTCTGAACTGCCGTGAAAGAAGATCAGACCTGGCTAAGTTGGGAATTGGAGCAACCAAGCTGCTAGATGGAGGGACAAGAGCGCGGGATGGGGAGCCCCTGACGAGTGAGTCAATAGATCTGGCTCTGGGTCCAGAATCCAGGGTCCCCGAATGCAGTGTGTCTTCAGGAAGGAAACCAAATTTGACGAGGCCAGAATGGGGCAATGAGGATTATTGTCCTGTGTAGGTTTCTGGCTTTCTGGAGAAACTTTGATATCAGGGGAAATGGAGGAAATGCGTACAGGAGTCCCGGGGGCCAATCGTGAATCAGTGCGTCCCTGGGGACTTCCCCTGGAGGGGGTAATAGGGCAAAGTAGCTCCTGCATTTGGCGTTCATTGGAGACGCAAACAGATCGCAGGAAGGCTGGCCCCACGTGCGAAAAATCCTTTTCGCCACTGACCGTTTCAGGGACCACTCGTGCGGTAACAGAATTGCTCTGCTCAGCCTGTCGGCTATGACGTTGGATGACCCCGGGATGTGCGTTGCTATTAGAAAGCAACCCGTGGACTCCGCCCATTGCCAGATTCTCATGGCCTCTCTGCATAGCTGATAGAACTTGGTTCCCCCTTGCTTGTTTATGTACCAGACTACAGACATGTTGTCCGTCTGAACTGCAATAGTTCCCAGAGGAAGAAGGGGAGCAAAGTGTTGCAACGCTAGAAACACTGCACTCAACTCTAGAACATTGATGTGCAGATTGTACTCCAAATTGGTCCATTCGCCTTGGACTGTCTGTCCCTGAAAGATGCCCCCCCACCCTATCAGGGAAGCGTCCGTGGTCACCGTAACTGTAGGCGTGGGTAGCACAAATGGTCTCCCCTTGGAAAGGTTGCACGTTTGAAGCCACCAGTTTAGGTGTGCTTTGCATGTGTTCGTTATAAGAATCTCGTGTGTTAGAGGTAGTTGTTGGAACGACCATTGTGCAAACAGTAGCCACTGTAGGACTCTCATGTGCAGCCTTCCCAAGGGTATTGCAATAAGAGAAGCTGACTTGAGTCCCAAAACCTTCAGTACCAGTTTTGCTGGAGATTTCCTGGACAAGAGAAGAAGACGTATGCGAGTCTGAAGTGAAAGTATCCTTTCTGGAGGAAGTCTTAGAATTAACTGACGTGTGTTTAATTCCGCTCCTATGAACAAGATACTCTGTTGATGGCTGAAGTAAGGATTTTCCGAAGTTTACGGAAATTCCTAGGTGAACACACAGTTGAAGAGTATAGTCTCTGGCCTGTAATAGTTGACGCTGGGTGGTGGCAGAAAGGAGCCAGTCGTCCAGATACGGAAACACCTGGAATCCTTGGCGTCTCAAGTGAGACGCTACCACTGCCATGCATTTGGTGAAGACCCTGGGGGCTGAGGTCAGACCAAAGGGCAGGGCTCGAAATTGAAAGTGACTGGCCCCCAGCCGGAAGCGCAAATGATCTCTGGATGCCCTGGCCATTTTGATGTGGTAGTATGCATCCTCCAGATCTATTGAGCACATCCAGTCGTCCTTCTGTAAGAATGGAAGGATCGATTGAAGCGTGACCATTCGGAACTTTTCTTTCTTGACGAAGGTATTGAGGTCGCTTAGGTCCAGGATGGGCCTCCAGTCCCCTGTTTTCTTTGGAACTAAAAAGAACCTTGAGTAAGTCCCGAATCCTTGCTGGTCCGCTGGGACTGGTTGGATGACTCTTTTCTAGCAGCTTTGAAATTTCTATAGCTGCTGGCTCTCGCAGATGGGGCGGTACATCTGGGAGTCTTTTCTTTGGAATGGGATGGGATAGAAAGGGTATGTTGTAACCTCTGGTAACCACGCTTTTTACCCACTTGTCTGTAGTTATATTTTGCCAGGCCTGAGGGTATAAAGCTAAGCGACCCCCGACTGCCTCCAGAGCAGGACAGTCGGGCCTCCTCTCAGGAGTGCTGGAAAGGTTTACCAGGGAGTGTATCCCTGTCACCTTGATGCTGCGGACCCCCTCTGCCGCCAGGGCGGCGTCTTCCACCTCTGCCCCCTCCTCTGCCTCTAGAAGGGGCATCACCCTGTGTGCCTGGGAAAGATCCTTGGGGTTTTCGAAACCACATTTTTCCACCACGTTGCCCTTTGGGGTACGGTCTGGTTGGGGTGGAAAACGGACTCCGACAGCAGACAGAGTCTTTCCCTCCTGTTCACACTAAGGGTCTCCTTTACTTTGGGGCCAAAGAGAGTGGCACCGTCAAATGGGGCGTTAGTAAAGGAAGACTTGAAGGCTTCCGCAAATGAACATAAGCGCATCCAGGATTGTCTGCGAAGAGCAATCGCTGAAGCTGCTGCCCTACTCGAACCTTCGCCGCGTAAGAAATCAGCCTCATGGACGAGTTCACAATGGATGTAAGGGTATTAAGTTGCGCTGTCACTTTCTCTGAGACAGCAGCATCTGTAGTACCCGGAGGGTATCTCCCAACTCTTTGACTAGATCCTCTGTAGTCGTGTAAAATGGGTCAAATAGTTCAGGGATCGCATGGAAAAAGCCGCTGAACTAAAATGCGCTTCCCGCACCTGTCCATAGTCCTAGAATCTTTATTAGGGGATGGACAGATGAGGAAGATTCCGACATCTCCTTTTTCGTGGCGCTGCCACCACCATAGCGCCCACTGGAACTCCTTTGTTAAGTAGGTCTTGTCCTGAGGTGCAGTGATATACTTATTGGGTTTCCTTGGGACTGGTTCCACTGTGTCAGGAGCCTCCACGCCCTTCGAGCAATAAGTTCCATTAATTCGTCAAGGGCGGAGTGACCCAGGAGGAAGAAGGGCGAGCACCGAATGCCTTCAGCAAAACTGACTCATCCTCAGAAGGGGAAGGGACTGCCAGTCACCTCTCTGTTTCAGGATCTCCAATATGTCCGAAAAGAGACATCTTCTGAAGGTGACTTAGGGGACCCTTCTGACTCATCTAAGTCAGTATCGGATGTCAAGGATTCTTGTGGAGAATCCAAGTGTCTCCTCTTACACAATCTTTTCCTAGGGACTTCTTCGTGGGGAGCATCCGAAGAAGCCTCCGAGGAAGAGGGTGCACCCTCCAGGGGTGGCTGAGACACTGGTGCTCGACGCTTGGATGTGGCCGTGGGTGCAGAGGAGGATAACGGCCCTTTATGGGGAGGAGAGGTTGCTTCCACTGAAGTGGTTGTCTGGGTAGACAACACCTTCCTCATTAGGTCGAACGCCCCCGGGTCCCGAACGAAGAATCTCCCGGTTCAAAAATGGGAAGAATCCCAAACAGGCACGAAGGCATCGACCCGAGGACGGAGCGAATCGATCGGCGCCGAGGCCCGAGGGAAGAGTCGGAACCAAACGCCGGTTCGACTCTCGCCCCGGAACCAAGGACAGATCGTCGGCTCCGAGACTCGGTATCGGTCCGACGGAGTCGAGGTGAGAGGAACAGACCGAGAAAAGGACGGTTCTGGACCCGAGGGCTCCATAATCAGAAGATCAACCTCTTCCGGCTCCAAAGACTGGACAGGTCTCGGAGGAGGAATGGATGGAGACACTGGGAGGCCTTCAAGTTTCGACACCAACTGGGTGGAAACTGAAATAAGTTTGGACAGGGCCGAATGCTCCAATAACTTCTGCACCACACGATCCACATCGACATCGGAGAGTTTGGAAGAACGGGTCGAAGGAACCGAAGACGGAGCCGACCTCAATAAAGTCGAAGGAGGGAGCTCCATCACCGGTTCCAAGACTCGAGGCTCAGGAACCGACACCAGTTGAACACTCGGCCCCAAAGTCTGTGGAACCGGTGATCTAACTTTACTCGAAGAGCTCGGAGCCGATGACTTGGGCTCCGACGTCTTCGATTCCTTCGAGGATTTCGATGCCTGGTCAGAAGCATCCAGAGCCTCCTGAAAGGAAGGTTTTAATAATCCTCTGTCCATGAGTTTCCTGCGCCTATCTGTCATGACCCTCCCACTAAAAGAGTGACAGATTGAACAGTCCTCTTGTAAGTGGAGAGGGCCAAGGCAGTAGACGCAGGAACTATGGTTGTCAGTCACTGACATTTTTTGGCCACACTGACAACGCTTAAAACCTGATTTCACTTTATCAGACATTTTACAACTAAGATAAGAGTCAAGTCCAGTATAAGAGTCAAATCCGGTGAAAAAAAGTCAAATCCGATTTAAATGTCAAGTCCGGTGTCAAATTTAAGAAGGGTTGGTAGGCCCCGAAAAACTCTAACCAATTAATAAAGTTAACGGTACCGAGAATTCAACCTACTCAAACACACATACACTCAGTATATCAACTAATCCTTTCTGTTATCTATGAGAACAAATTTTCCAATAAAATATAACAAAAATAAGATATATCTTAACTTAAGATGCTTGAGCTAGCTCCCAGCGATGCGAATGCAGCAGCGGCAAACTAGATCTGAGGTAAAGGCAGAGGGGGATTGTGGGTATTAGATTGTCTCGAGCTTCTTCTCGATGCAGAGCTTGCAAGCGGCCGACACGGAGCCGAGGATCGGCTCCGAACCCATGTGTAAGAACAAACGGCGAGATTGAACACTATCACATTATATGAATATATATATATATATATATATATATATATATATATATATATATATATATATATATCTAAGTATATAAAACTCTTATAAGAGGTACCAAGAAAAGGAAGAGAGGTAGCTAAGGAGATAACTCTCATGATAACACATCTCAGAAGATACTCTCAGTCTTGCCAGGCTAGGGGGATGGAGGGTGGGACGCAAGAAAGAAGGCGAGAAGACAACTAACATGGAATGTTATGTTAAGTACATAACTTCTCAATGTTAAGTTGTCAATCTCGCCTTCATTCTTGCTGGATGGGACAGCGTCCCTAGCACCTTAGTCCTGGGTGGCTCAATGGAACAAACTCTTGAGTACAGTGGAACCAAAATCAGCCCTACTTCTAGAGGTCATGTCCAGCTTGTAATGAGAAATGAAGGTATGAGGAAAGGCCCATGTGGCCGCTGCACAAATGGAATCCATTGGCAATCTTGCCTGAAAGGCTACTGAAGAAGCTAATGCTCTGGTTGAATGAGCTCTAGGCTTAATAGGGAGTTCTTTATGCCTCAATTGGTAAATCAACCTAACAGAGGTCAACCACATGGACAAGGTTACTTTGGAAACTGGCAGGCCTTGCTTCCCTTCCACTAAGACAGGAAGAGCTGTTCTGATTTCCTCATCTGCTTGGTTCTATCCAGGTAGAAGCGTAATTGACGGTGAACATCTAGACAATGTAACTTCCATTTAGACCTATTGGTATAAAGTGGGAAGAAAACAGGAAGATCGATGGTCTGATTCAGATTTATTTCATAGAGTACTTTGGGTAAAAAGGATGGATTAGTCCTAAGTGACACACTTATCTTTGTGAAAAACAAGGTAAGGAGGGCGAACACAAAGGGCTTGAAGTTCCGATACCCTTCTCGCTGAAGTGATGGCTACTAAAAACAGAGTTTTCCAAGAGAGCAACTTTAACGAACAGGAAGCCGCAGGCTCAAAGGGAGGGAGAATTAAAGACGACCGCACCAAATTTAGGTCCCATGGTGGGGGGAGGATCTTTTACCGGGGGCCTAAGTAAGAGGGTTCCTTTTAGAAAGGCTTTACAAAGTTTGTGTGACATAATGTTGGTCTATGACAATACAACATGAAAATTTGCAACAGCTGCCAACTGAACTCTGATGGTGGCTGAAGAACCACCCATTTGAAAAAGTTCTGCCAAAAACTCTAAAACTGTATGGACAGGAGCTGTAAAAGGGTCAACTTGTTTCTCCCCTGCTCAAACAGAGAAACGCTTCCATTTGCTAGCATAAATCTTTCTGGTAGTAGACTTGTGCGAAGTGAGGATGATATCGCAAACTGAATGAAAGATTGAGGGAAGCCTGGCTAGGGTTGGAAGTGGACCAACCAAGCTGTGAGGTTGAGAGATTGGAGAGATTGATGCAGCCCGCCCGACTGATGTGTCAGAAGATCTGGCGCTGGCTCCAGATGCCAGGGCTGATCTAGTAGATGACGTTGCAGGAACGGAAACCAAATTTGTCGAGGCCAGTAAGGGGCAACAATGATGATTCTGGATCTCAAAAAAGTTGCTTTCTGGATTAACTGAGTAATTAAGGGAAAGGGGGGAAAAGCATACAGAAAACCCCGGGGCCAATCGTGGACTAGAGCGTCTCTGGGGGGAAGACCTGGGAGAGGGAAGAGGGTGAAGAAGTCTGGGCACTTGCTGTTTTGAGGGGTTGCAAAAAGATCGCAGCAAGGCTGACCCCACCTTCTGAAAATTTTTCCCGCTACTAGCTGGTTGGGAGACCACTCGTGGGGCATGAGAATGGCTCTGCTCAGCCAGTCCGCTATGACGTTAGACTTCCCGGGGATATGCGTTGCTACCAGATAGCGTTGAGAAGAGATCACCCACTGCCAAAGTCTGAGTGCTTCTAGACATAAGGGGTAGGACCTGGTCCTGCCCTACTTGTTGATGTACCACACTACAGACATATTGCCTGTCTGAATTGCAATAGTCCCAGTGGGTAGAGAGTCTTGAAGGGCCTGCAACGCTAAAATTACCGCTCTCATTTCCAAGACATTTATGTGCAGGTGGCCTTCGAAAGGTTGCCATGTGCCCTGGACTGGCCTGCCATGAAAATGCCCCCCCCCCCCACCCAATCAGGGAGGCATCCGTTGTCACAGTAGCTACAGGAGGAGGAAGGACAAAAGGTCTGCCCTGAAGAACCTGAGGGGAGAACATCCACCATGAAAGGTGCCTTTTGCATGACTGAGTGATTAGAATGCTGTGTGACATTTGAAGCTGTTGAAAGGACCACTGGGAAAACAGCATCCATTGCAGGATCCGCATGTGAAAGCGAGCTAGGGGGAGTAATGTGATGGCTGCTGCCATGAGACCTGGGGTTTTTAGTACGAATCTGGCCTGGACTCTGCTCTCTTGTAGTAGGATTTGAACATGATCGCGAATGCCTGAAATCCTTTGTACAGGCAGTTTTGCTGACAGTTCCACAGTGTTTAAAATGGAGCCTATGAAGGTAATAGATTGACAAGGAAGACTTTTCGGAGTTTATAGAAATACCTAGCTCGTTGCAAATTTGGAGGGTATAATCTCTGGTATGGAGTAGCTGACGCTTGGTGGTGGCAGTAAGGAGCCAGTCATCTAAGTATGGAAACACCTGGAATCCTTGTCGTCTCAGGTGAGCCGCAACCACTGCCATGCATTTGGTAAACAACCTGGGGGCTGTGGTGAGGCCAAAAGGCAGGGCTCTGAATTGGTAGTGACTGGCTCCCAGCCGGAAGCGGAGAACCCTCCTGGAGCGCCTGTTCATTTTGATATGATAGTACGCATCCTGAATGTCTACAGAGCACATCCAATTGTCCTGACCCAAGAAGGGTAGAATGGACTGAAGCGTGACCATCCGGAATTTCGTTCTTTGAACAGACTTGTTAAGCCTGCTGAGATACAACAGTTCTCCAGTCCCCTTTCTTTTTTGGTACCAAAAAGAACTTGGAGTAGACTCCGGATCCTTGCTGGTTGGCTCTTTTTTCTAGCAGCTTTGAAATTTATAGTGCTGCTTGATCCCTCAGACCGGGTGGAACGTCTGGAAGGGGCTCTTTTGGCTGTTGTGGGGTATGAATAAAGGGAATTTTGTAACCCTCGGATATGATCGATCGTATCCAATTGTCTTGTGTGAGGGAATGCCAGGCTTCTGGGTACAGCGATAAGTCTTCCCCCGACTGCCTCCGAAGGTGGACAGTCGGGCAGCTCCTCAGGGGTGCTGGAAAGGTTTGTCAGAGAAGGATTCTCTGCTACCCTGATTCTGCGGACCTCCCCTGCCCCTCCGGCAGTGTCTATTATTGTTCCCTCCTCTGCCTCTGGAGGGAAGCTCACCATGTGCCGTTAGGCAGTACTCCCTGAGATTTGAGGAACAACATTTTCCCACTCTTCTGACCCTTAAGGTATGGTCTAGAAGGGGTGGAAAAATGGACTCTTACAGCAGAGAGAGTTTTGCCTTCCTGCTTGCACCTGGTCAATGTATCCTTCACTTGAGGTCCAAACAAGGCAGAACCATCATAGGGGGTGTTAGTGAAGGACGCCTTGAAGGGGTCAGCAAAATTGCAAATCCGCATCCAGGCGAGTCTCCTTAGAGCACCACCCGTGCCTGCAGCCCTACTCGCTCCATCGGCTGCATAGGAAATGAGCTGCATGGAGGAGTTGACAATAGAGTTCAAGGTCCCCAGCTGGGAGCTGATCTTTTCCTGAGACCCCGCAGCTGATGGGTCCTGTAAGGTATCACCCAGTTCTTTGAGGTCTCTCTGGATATGGGTGAAATGGCACAAATAATTCAACGACCGCATAGCCAAGGTCGCTGAAGAAAACATCTGCTTACCACACCTGTCCATAGACCTAGATTCATTATTAGGAGGATGGACAGGTACTGAATGGTCAGCCAACTCCTTTTTAGTGGCCGCCGCCACCACCATGGCATCAACAGGGACGCCCTCAGTTAGAAACTGCTTGTCAGAAGGGGCTGTAATAAATTTTGTAAGCCTCCGGGGAGTTGGTTTCATAGTATCCGGAGCCGTCCATGCCTTTCGAGCCACCACATCCATGAGTGGGTTGAAAGGCGGAGACAACCAGGAGGTGGAAGGGTGATAACCGAACGCATCCAGGTACACCGACTCGTCCTCAGTTTCCCCTCTGCTTAAGAATCTCCAGGATGTCAGAAAATGAGACATCCTCAAAGGGGGACCCTTCTGACTCATCCAAGTCGGTGTCCGACGTGACTGACTCAGGGGAGTCTACATGCTTCCTCTTGCATTTTCTCTTTCGAGGGGGCTCCTCTGAAGGATCAGGGGAGGCCTCGGAAGAGGAGAATACACCAAATAGGGCTACCTGTAGCGTCGGTTCTCCATGCTCGGGATCAGAAGGGCGGATAGAGACTGAAGCAGGCACCATAGAGGGAGGAGCAGACAGTGGAGCAGGCACAGGGGCCAGCACACTCCTCATGCCCTCAAAGGCGCCCCTATCAGGCAGGGAAGGGGGTCCCCCCGCTCCAAAGAGACAAGGACTCCTCCCGACACCGAGAGGGACGGCTCAGAGGCTGATGTCGGGGCCAAACTCACCTGTGCCGAGGCTCCGAGAGGGAGAACGGGGTCGGACAAAGCTCCGATGCCACTTACCCCCTCGGAACAGACGAGGGAGTCCCGGCGCCCGGATCCCTCCAAGGATGAAACCAAGGAAGAGATTGGAGCGGACAAGGGAGCCGAAAGGAGTGGTATCGGCTCTGACGGTCCCGAGCCCTACGATCTCTGGCTCCGAACTCAAAGGAAGACTCGAAGGAGGAATCGAAGAGGGAGTAGTGATAGCCACTGCCTCATGAGGACGGCTATGCAACATTTGGGCCAGTGCCTGTGACTTCAGTAGTCTGCTAACCACCCTCTCGAGGTCATGGTCCGACAGCCTGGAAGACCGAGAGGAATGGGACCTGTGACTCCGCTCCGATAACAAGGGAGACTTCGGAGCCAAATGGACAGATTCCAGGGAAGGAGACCTGGAACGCTTTCTGCTCTTAGACGGCTCCGGCAGAGGCCTCGAATCATCGGTTCCGGCCAGAACCGATGCAGTGGTAGTAGTAGTAGTGCCGCTCAGTGACGGCTCCGAAGATGGAGCCGACGGTTTGGTGGGCTTGAAAGGTTTACCCGACGAAGGCTTAGCCGGGGAACCTTCAGACTTCAACAAGCCTCTCAAAATAACTTTGTTTCTGCGTTCCTGCAGGACTCTTGGACTGAACGCATGGCAGACAAAACAAGAGTCCTGCAGGTGCAGAGGGCCCAAGCAATATATACAAGAAGTGTGACAGTCTGTCAGAGACATCTTCTGACAGCACGAGTCACACTTCTTGAAGCCAGAGACCTTGCTGTCCTTCGACATCCTGAAACAAGGATGACTGGCAGAAAAAAACAACTCTAGGTGATCTAGTCACAATCAGCCAACACACACACACACACACACACACACACACACACACACACACACACAAAAAGCTTAGAAAAGACCAAGAAAAACAAAAAACCCAACACTTTTTAAAACAATTTAACTAGGCACACACATACATCTACAGAAAAAATCCAAAGGGATTTACTACTACAGAACTGTACAGAAGAAGTTTAGCCAAAGGCCTAACTAATCAGTGAGGGGAAAACTGAAGAAAAAAACTACCAAGAGGGGATTCTAAACAGGGATCTGTAGGGTAGTAACTAGGAATAACTGTCGCTAAGATAATAACCCAAAAAGCTGACTAAATACAAGAAAAAGATTAATACAACCTGGAGCTGGCAAAAAGACACAACCTCGTAGCTGAAGCGGCAAACGAGATCTGGGTATATCACGCCTATCATTATGGGACATAGGATAGCCTTGAGCCGGTAAAAATAGCTCTCGAGCTTTAGTAATAGGCCGAGTCGGAGCAGAGGTTCGGCTCCGAACCCATCCAGCAAGAATGAAGGGGAGATTGACAACTTAACATCTGAAGATGGTGCAGGACAATGCATCTCTTGCACCTCCAATATCTGGGGATGCCAGCTGGTGGGAATGGGGGGGCGCTCTGGTATTTGGGCCAGCCATGCAGAAGCCTAAGAATAAGTACTGCAACCATGACTATGATCATCTTGCTTTTCACACACATTCTAATTATTACTTCTAGTGAACTTTGACTTCTAATGCCTCAAAGACGGAAAAACTCTTGCAATAACATACATACAGAAAAGAAAAAAAAGACTTCTGCTGTTTGATCTCTGGCATCGGTTTCCACGCCAACATCAGGAAAACACCTACAATAACAAAGAGAAAATCACAAGCTCTCACTCCAGGAGTTTACTTATCCAACTACTCGAAGCCAAAACAAAATGATTAATGATGCACTGAGATACTGATGTGTTCACAAACTGATGAAGCAAAAGATGGTATGGGCATACATCCTTTTTCTCTCTCAGAAATGCTAATATCCAAGTGGGAAGACATCCATCCAATCTAAAAGGGGAAGAGTCCAAAAGCTCTGGAATTCAGAATGGATTGTTGAGCCTTTTATAACTTGTAAGTGCAAATTAAAAACACTGCAACAATGAAACAGAATAAACATACTTGCCCTAACAAATGCTTGTTTAAAACAGATTCTTTGTAATAAAGCTCACTGTTTAAACTAGGTAAGGTTTACATTGTCACCATGGAACTGCAGAGGAAACCATCTAACAACTTTAAGATCTGCACTGCTACACAAATAGCAGCCAGAAGCAAAGTGCTGCACATCTCTCAAAGGTCCCAGACTTTCAAAGTCTTTCTTAATTTGACTTAAGATTGTTTGCTCTGTTCCCTCCAAGTAGTACTGAATTTGAGGCAACAGTAATAACTACAGTAAGCACATTACGCTGAACCTTACAATTAATGGCTTTTTAATTCTACAAAAGCAGTAGCTTGGATCCTAATGTTTTAAGTGCTCCAACTAAAAAGTAGCCATGTTTAAAAAATATTTTTTTTTCCTTTAGGCAGTCATCCCTGACTACCTCTGGCCCCGATTCTTAAACAGTCTGACAAACTTTAAAGCTGTTAGGCACCACAGACGCCTACACTTTTTTTTTTTTTAATTGGTGATATCAGGACAGCTAAAACTCTCAATTTACTGAGAAGTATTATGAAGTAGGTCTCCAGTGCTACCCTTTTGTTGTGTGTTCTCAAAATCAATTCAAGATATTCACCTTGAGCTTTACTACTGGGGAAATTTCTTGAATCAATTTCTCAAACACTTTGGCTGGAATTCACAAAGGTTACCACTGAATGTGCACTAAGCGTACACTTAGTGTAGCCATTCGAGTGAACAGTCGGCACAAGCAGTGTGGTAGGGATGTTCTTTACAGGAAGTGACTGAGTTTTTTTTTACAGAGATCCCCCATTTCATGGATTCTTTTTAACTGCATTTTTATATGAGGAGTGAAGTGTGGAGTGGAAGGCATGCTGAATTAGTAGAAATACTTTGGGGAGGATTGTGATGCACGAGTTTTGTTAGGGTACTTTTTTTTCAGTGTAACAGTATCTGCCACTGCTCAGTAGTAAAGGTTAGAGGGATTTTCCCTTTCTTGCACTGTTATGCAATCTTGGAGTTGGTATATGTAAGCATCTGGGGGGTTGATAGCAAAAGATAATTGAACCAATCTTTGTATTTTGATTTGATGTGGAAGCATAATGCACACACACATTTTCAAAACAAACGTAAACCTTTACAGAGTCTAAAGTTTGATACGTAGACCAGACACTGCAGAAGCCAAGCAGGAAAGGCAATTTAAGGCACACTAAACAGTGTCATTTCCCTGGTGAAGACCTGGGAAACCAACTGCATGGATAGAATGACCCTAGCAAAAGTGGGAAGAACTATTAAAACTAGACAGTTTAGCATTCTGGCCACAACTTCTGAACATTACTGAAGTTCAGACGGAACAAGATAAGCATGTTTTACATTCTCAAATGCAAGTGAAAGCTACAGTTTTAAGGAAAAATGAATATGACCAAAATGGTACAGTACTGGCCAATTTACGAGGGCATTCCCTTTGTGGAGTCTACCTCTGGGACAGTCTTGCATTCTCTATATATTTTCCTATTTTTTGGAAGCTATTACATTTATAGGGCATAAATTCAGTCTACTCCACAATATGTGACATCACGCTGTTCATCAGCTGCACCAGAAAGGTTTCCTGTACTGCCAAGGTAAGCTCTCTATCCCACTAGTAAAAGCATCACTCAAAAGAAACTGACAAGCCCGACTGCTAAAAGGGAAGACTTGTACTGAGAATGCATAAAACTGTTCACCAGTCCAGGGCCCAGTAAAAGGAGTTTGATTCCAGAAGTAGATTAGTGAGATCAATGCAACACTGCAGCCATTAACACTATGCAATCCACTAGCACCAGCAAACTCAGATGTGAACTCACCAGGAAGTTTGTGGCTGTCATTAGACCTGATGCTAAGGAGGGTCCAAGTTAGCCATAACCTCTTCAACATTCTCACCAAAGTTGCCAGGACAACATGCCAGACCTTCCTAGACACTGTCCACCATTAGGAAAGTATACTTGTACAGGTGTACTTATCACAGTAGATAATGCATCACTGTTGCAGAAGCCTCAGATGTAGATGTTACATCATACAAAAGATATGACCACTAGACAAATTTCAAAGCTTCAGCGAACCATGCACATGCCCTAAATCTCTATGGGGCTGGAGGAGAGCCACATAAAATACCTGCCAGAGAGCCAAAATCTTCAGATTCCTTACCTCAAGATGGGAAGCTACAGCCCTGAAAAGTAAATGCTAGGAAAGGAAAATAAAGCATATGTATATATAAAGGTGTGTATACATTCATGTCCTGGCAATACACCTAAAATAGTACACGGGGGTGAAGGGAAGAGACAGCTAATGCAGTACTGATCTATTAGAACATATACCGTTAAGGTAAATTTACATACACAGCTGTACTGTGTTCAACATTAAACAACATTATTCCATTTGCCTAAACTGCGCAAGCAGATTACAAAATCTTAGGATTATATACAAGAGGTGGACATAATTTAAGAATCCAGGAGACACTGGAGAATAGTCCTAGCAAAGCCTATTCCAGACCTGAAAAAGAAACTTTGTAATGCTTTGTGAAAGTCTGCAAAGAGGGCCAAAGTTGCTGTCTATAAAATACTTTACCTTCTACAAAAAAGACAGAGAAAAAGAACACAGAGAAGAAACCAAAGCCCTGGTAGTATGGCCTAACCCTGCATGAAGTGGTGAGAACAGCAGAAAAAAAACAGAATCATCTAGAAATTGTCTGTCTTGACAGTGGTTGCCTTTTTTTTAATACTTTCATAGGAAACAAGCAGCTAATCATTCCTCAAGAAATTTGTTGTCCAAATTGTATCAGAGCTGCCTGTGGACATCCAGACTATGTAAGACTAAGATTCTTTCTAATTTTTTTAGGATCCGGAAAGAATGCAACAGGAGGATGGGTTCAAGGTAAAACTTTAGGCCTAAGAGAAGGCTATTGTTCTCTAAGAAAACGAGGTAGGAGTGGACTCACCATAACAGCTTGTTGCTCAGATACTCTTTTTCCCAAAAACATTTTTATTTTGTTTTCATTATAAACATACGCAAATGTACATATAACAAATGGCCCGGGGAGAAAAGCTCCAACAGACAAAATTACAAATATTACACAATTAGATACATATAAAATGTAAGACAAGGAGTTATGTACGTGTGTGTGTGTGTATATATATATATATATATATATATATATATATATATATATATATATATATATATACACACACAAACACAATGCAATAGGGACTCAAGTTACATGGTCTGACATGACATCACAACATTCATCCATGATAACCATTTTACCATGAGAAGTTATCAATACTTGTTCAAAAGGTTTTCCAATTTTTGCCATGATATTTTTTTTTATGAGCAATGTTTTGAGTTCTATAACAAATGATTTGCAGTTCTTTTTTACAAACAACTTTTGCTAAATTAATAAATTCTTTAAACATCAAATCTTGTTTACTTTTCCAGTTCAAAGTAATAACTTTTCTGGCAACTGCAAGAATTGACCAGAGTAACTGAATCGAAGATGTAGGTATTACATTAGGTATAGGAAACAATGAATAGGATTAGTGAGTTAGAAATATGACCGTTATCTGACCATAAAGCCTTTACAAAATATCTGAAGTCTTTCCAGTATTGAACAACATTTCTACATTCAATGTACATGTGAACCCAGTTGGCCTCCAGTAATTCATCACATTTCCAACATTTACTTTTCAATGTTTTGAGTACAAGGTTTATTTTTCCATGTATACAATTCTCCAATTTAATGAAGAAGAGGGTACCAATATGTAGATTTCAATAACATTTTTTTTGGATTCATCAGATATTTGTTCTCCATTAATCTTTACATAGTAATTCCAAAAATCTGAGTCAAACTTTAGAGCGTCTTCTCTTAGTGTCTTATAGATAGGCGAGATGCTTAATTTTCGATTCTCTGCCTTTTCAAGACATCTAATAAACTGGCTCAAACTAGGTATAGATTGTCTCTAGGATGATTGATACTCTCATTTCGTTTTCTATAAACTGACGTAATGAGGGTATAAACAACCAACTGTCATGAGTATTATCAAAACTACATAGAATAGAGTTTAGTGGTTTAATACTCTTATTTTCAATAAACTGATGCCAGAATATTAAGTTATTTTCCTTTAATTTTTGCATCGCACTGATGCTGAAAGAATCTAGGCAATCAGGGGAGTATGCTATAGGGAATATAAGAAATAGGAATTGTTTAATGTTGTAACTACAATAAATTATATTTTTAGTTAAATATTTCATTAATGCCATACGAAAAATGATCAAATTTATTAAATAAACAAATTTCATGTAAAAGCCAATGAACTCTACTTATTCCGTACTGTTCCCTAAATTGATTTTCTACAGTTCTGCCATCAGTTATACGAACCTTATGTATTATTTTCCAGCCAGATATATACTTAGGTGAGATAAAATGTAGAATTACATTAATTATAACTGATTTGGAATAAAGATCTAAGCTAGAGAATGCTATCCCATTACTGCTCCAAGTTTTAGTGTGCCATTTATATGCAATCCTAGGTTTTAAGGGGAACCATAAAATTTTAAGCAGCATTATATAAAACAAAATTTTAGGTAAAATTATCATTAATTAAAAGACAGCCTATCCTCCATTGTGAAGAACATTTTATTCCATCCTTTGATTAGTTCACTAATGGTGGTTATTAAATTATTGTAGTTTAGTTTAACAGACTCTCTTTCCATGTACTCTTTATACCGACACCCAAATATTCTAATGCATCATTCTCCCAAATAAACAGGCTATTCTCTCTTCGTTTTTATTGATCTTTTTGTTAATTAGTAATTTTTTGGATTTATTATGATTAAATTTAAGCCATGAAATTTTCAAACTTGCTTAAAGTATTTGTAACATCATGCAAAGAACCACCAATATCACCCAACATTAACAATCAGCAAATAACTATCTTAGGACAATAGTCCCTATTAACTTGAATGCCTTTTATATTTTTCTTGTTTCTGATATATGTAGCAAAAGGTACCATTGAAAGAACAAACAATAATGGTGACAAAGGACAACCTTGTCGAGTTCCCCTGAGGATTTCTAGTGGTGAGGATAGACATGATCCGGTTTTCACATAAGCTTGTGCCCCACTATAAATGTTCATTAATAAGTTGACAAAATCTGAGAATTCAAAGCCAATCAATTCTTTGTAGATAAGACCAACCAACAGACTCAAAAGCCTTTTCTATGTCTAGGCTAAGTTTTTTTTTTTGTATGTGCATGCTATGTCTATTGATAGTAATTTAGTAATGTTATCTTGCACTTTTCTATGAAGAATGAACCCTGTCTGATCATTATGCATTAGATTAGGTAATATTTCCTTTATCCTATTAGCTAATACTGTCATGAAAATTTAATAATCAGTGTTTAGCAATGAAACTGGCCTATATGACTCACAAGATTTGGGGTCCTCACCTTGTTTTAAAATGGGGGAGATAATTGAATACTTTCACAATGGGGGCTGTTATACATTTTTGCTTAGCCATAGTAAAGGCACTCATCATTTTCTTTATTATATATTCAGGAAAAATCTTAAATAGTTCAGGAATCATTCCATCCAATCCTGGATCTTTTATCTTTTCATTTTTATTTGCTCTTTCACTTCTGTTAGTCTTATTTGTTTATTTAATATGTTATTTTGTTGCATTGACCTTAGTAGTTATATTTTCTTGAATAAAAGTATTTATTACACTGTCATCAAAAGTGGTGTATTATTTATATCCTTATAGTAGTTTTTGAACACTTCTAATATACACAAAGTTAGATGTACTCTTAACTGAACCATCACTTTTATATTTAATCTCATTAATACAATTGATTGTAAATTTTTTTTGGATCTTACCACTATTTTATGTAGATATTTAGGATTTACAGCATGAGATTGTAATTTCAATTTTCCAGGTTTATGGCTACCTTATGATTCAGAAACTTCTAAGTATTTTTGATTTAACTTCGTCATTTTATGTGCTACTTAATTTGGATTTGTGTCCATTTTTATCCTGTCTATATTTTTTGTAAGTTCTTTCTCCCACACACTTTTTTTAAGGTACCAAGATTTTATTCTATCATATATATAAACTTTAAAGGTGTCCCATAGTATAGCATCAGTCACTTCACCATTTTCATTTGTTTCCATAAACATGTCTATTTCTTTAATTATCCATTCCCTAAAGTCTTTTAACTTAGTTATGTAAGAAGGAATTCTCTGTAGAAATCTTAAATCATCTGTATACATAGTTAATGTAATGTTTACTGCATTACGGTCTGAAAGTGGACAAGTCATTATAGATACGCCACTTATATATATTTGATACAAAGACCTTATCAATGTTTGTTTGTATACCAAACCGATATGAATAGTGAGTATAGAATAAGAAATAATGTTCGCTTAGACCATGTACATCTTTAAGGTTCATCTGGTTTGTAAAGTCATTTAACTTCTTGGCTTGACATGTTAGTTTTATTTTACAATTTTTAGAAGTATCATTGCCGGATAACAGCCAGTTAAAATCACCTGTTGCTATAACTTCCCCTTTTGCATTTAAAGCAATCAGGTCCAAATATTTGTCAACATATTTAATACTTAGCCCTGGTATCCAGTATGTATTAATTAAAGTACAATACTTCCTCCTGATTTCCAAAATAACCATGCTTAGTAATCCATCTTTATCTGAAATTATATCTATAATTCTTGGCATAGTACAAGTATTTTTCCATAAAATAAGAGTGCCCCTTCTTTTAGTTTTAAATCATAAATCAACCAGAATGGTATGGCCATTAAATTAGTATTTTTGTAGGTCTTTTTTTAATAGATGACCTGGGCTTTATGCATTTTGATATATTTAAGCAAACCAGCTCTTTTGACATTATTGCTCAAACCATTAATATTTAATGATAAACATTTATAAGCCCTTGACTATAATGCACATGTTACTTACTGAAAGACCTTTCTTCCGCGTGGACTTGAAATTTACTGAAAACTTACTTATCATGGATGTATAACGTGTATTAAGCACTACTTTCAAAAACCCAAAGCTATTTACAAACACATACATGAAACAAAGTTTCTGCTTTAGTTAAAAAAATTAACTAAACCCTCCATCCACCACCTCTCCAACACCAAAAGACACATTATTCATCTCTGCTTAAAATACAGTATAAAAACAAAAAAAAGCATTATGAAAGCAAGTGAAGAAATCGGAGTCCATGAAATATACATGAAAATGAGTGTTCAATATAACTGAAGTGATATGAATATGCCACATATAATAGCACCTCTTATATATGTCAGAAATGCACATCAGATCAAAGTACGTATAAACATTAGAAGCTGAAGGTTAAGAAGATTGTCAATATTTCCAAGACTTTTCAAGAGACATCAGATGTTTTAACCATTTTGTCCGCCATCTAACATTTTTCATGTAAGGATCTGTTGAATATACAAATTTATATGTACGTGTGTGTGTGTGTGTGTGTATATATATATATATATATATATATATATATATATATATGTGTGTGTGTGTGTGTGTGTGTCTATATATATATATATATATATATATATATATATATGTACATATGTATATATGTATATATATATATATATATATCTGTGTGTGTTTGTATATAAATCTCTCTCTCTCGCTATCTCTCTCTCTCGCTATCTCTCTCTCGCTATCTCTCTCGCTATCTCTCTCTCTCTCTCGCTATCTCTCTCTCTCTCGCTATCTCTCTATCTCTCTATCTCTCTATCTCTATATATCTATATCTCTATATATCTATATCTATATCTCTATATCTATATCTCTATATCTCTATATCTCTATATCTCTATATCTATATCTATATCTATATCTATATCTCTATATCTATATCTATATCTCTATATCTCTATATCTCTATATATGTGTGTGTGTATATATATATATATATATATATATATATATATATATATATGGGATATGGACACATGCTCGAATAGCATATGTCCGAATCACAAAACATCAAACACACACACACACAAAAGCGCTTAACATCAACAAGCGTTTCCATGTGTGTGTGCCTGCTTCGTAGATCGGACTACAGTGCTGGTAGGGGAAAATTCCCTTTTCCCCACTGTAGTACGATCTCAGAGTGAGAATAATGAAGTAGGGTGGTGCGAAGCCCCCATGCAGAAAAGTACAGTTTTGTACCTACCATAACTGTAGATGTTAGAGTGCTAATATAGCTGCAGTCATAACAGATGGGGTTATCCTGCCGTCAGGCGGGTCCTCGGTCGGCCGAATTCCGAAGTCTAGGTCCAGCGTCGGATGTCGTCACTTCTTCCCTGACGTCAGTGCGGCAGGGGTATAAAAGAACCAGCCGACGCCATTTTCTTCAGCTTTTCTTGCCCCAGATTTCAGGTGCCCCCAGAAGGAAGGCAAAACATAAATTTATGTAATAAAGCAATGCAATATAATCAAAAAACAGTAGTTGCAAGCAAATACACCATAAAAGAATACCCCAATCAGGTTGTATGAGGTGTTGGCCATTAAGCCTGTCCCAAGAGGGGAAGGAGGGAGGGAAACCTGGACTGCAGCTGTATTAGCACTCGAACATCTACATTTATGGTAGGTACAAAACTGTACTATGTTCATCGTGCATACAGCTGCAGTCATAACTGATGGGTAGAATCCCAAAGCTAAAAAAAGGGTGGTAGGCACTAAGTGGAACTAGGAGGAGCAAGGATGCCCTGCAAGACTGCAGTGGCAAAGCCCGCTCTAGATTTGGAGTATAATGGTAGGTGGTAGTGCTTGGAGAAAGTATGTAAAGAACTCAAAGTGGCTGCTTCCAAAATATCTTTGGTAGGAACCCCCCCTGAGGAAAGCTGCAGAGGTAGCTGTGGCGCTTGTGGAGTGAGATCTGATGCCTGTAGGTACAAGTTTTACCATGAAAAGAATAACAAAAGCGTATGCAGTGGGCTATCCATTTTGAGATTGCCTGTTTGGAAATAGCCTTCCCTTGAGCACCTGTAGCATAGGACACAGAGTTGCTCTGATTTTCTGAATGGCTTTGTTCTGTCCAAATAATAATGAAGCTGTCTGTGAATGTCCAAGGAATGTAGTAGTCTCTCCCCTTTGTTTTGTGGACTAAGGTAAAAGGTAGGTAAGTGGATAGCCTGATTCAAGGCTACCCTGGATACTACCTTTGGCATAAAGGAAGGGTTGGTTCGTAAGGAAACTCTGTTCTGATGGAAAATGATGAAAGGCTGCACAGCCATGAGGGCTTGTAGTTCCGAAACCCTGCGGGCTGAGGTGATAGCCAGAAGGAAGGCTGTTTTCCATGACAAATATTGCAGTTCTGTTGAAGCAGCTGGCTCAAATGGAGGCAGGGTCAGTTTTTCTAGAATGAAATTGAAGTCCCAAGCAGGTACTGGTTGCGTCCTTGGGGGTTTTATATTTTTAGCCCCTCTGAGGAACTGTCTTAAGAGAGGGTGAGAGAATAAAGGAGGATCAGTGTTGTATTGAGCAGAAATGGCTGAGGCATGGATTTTGATGGAGGAGAATGAAAGTACACTGCTTAGCATCTCAGCTAGGTACTGTAATATTTGAGGTAAATTCAGTATTTCAGGATTCTGACCCTTTTTCTGATTCCAGGCACAAAACAGTTTCCATTTTGCGGAGTAGGCTTTTCTAGTAGAAGGCCTTCTGGCCTCTAAAATGACATCCTGCACCTCCTTGGAGAGTAGGGTCTGTTGTGAATTTAAGGAATCCTCCATGCGGCTAGATTGAGCGTTTTCAGCTGACTGTGAAGAGTTTTGAAGTTGTGCTGGGTCAACAGAAGAGGCATTAGAGGCAGGATCCATGGTGGGGAATGCGTCAGGCTCCTCAGGAGTGGGTACCAGTGTTGTCTGGGCCAGTCTGGAGCAATGAGAATCATCTTTGGTCTGTCTGCTCTGGCTTTTAATAGAACTTTGGGCAGCAGAGGAAGAGGTGGAAAGGCACAACCTGTCATTGTTGTCCAACTGAAAGAGTGCGTCCACTTTCCAGGCCTGTGGAGGATAGGTCCTTGAGCAGAATTTTGTCAATTGGTAATTTCTGTGGGCAGCAAATAGATCTATGTCTGGCCTTCCCCGTGCTTGAATTATCTTTGTAAAAACTTGAGGATGCAACTTCCATTCGTGTGGATCTGTCATATTTCTGCTTAGGTTGTCTGCCAGCGTGTTTTCCTTGCCTGGCAGGAATTGTGCTTGAAGTTGGATTTGTAATTCCAGAGCCATGTTCCAAAGAGACATGGCTAGCCTGCACAGGGGATATAAATGGATTCCTCCCTGTTTGTTTATGTACCACATCACTGTGGTGTTGTCTGTCCTTATCAATAGCTGGCCTGGATGCAGTAGGTCTTTGAAAGCCATAATAGCATTTTTTACTGCTAGCATTTCCTTTTGATTGATGTGTAGGTGCTTTTCTTTTTGTGACCATTTGCCCTGAATGCACTGATCTGTCATGTGTGCCCCCCAGGCGTAGTCCGAGGCATCTGTTGTGATGATTTCATTTGCTTGAGGCAAGCACAATGGGTGACCTATGTTTCTTTGGCATGCTTGAGCCCACCACAGAAATTCCATTTGGAGGCATGGAATCAGTGGTATAATTGTTTCCAAACTGTGGCTGTGTTGAGACCATAAGTTTTTTTAGGTACCATTGAAGTTTCCTCATATGCAGCTTTGCACATGGGATTAGCAGGATGCAAGATGCCATGAATCCCAGAGCCTGCAGGATTTTCCTTGCAGTCAGCCTGGTGAAGGTTGCCAGTTTTCTGAAGTATTGAGTTAATTGCCCTTGTTTTTCTGGCGTGAGGTAGGCCATCTGGGTGTTTGTATTCAAGCTGGCACCCAGGAAAAGTATTGTTTGAGAGGGTATTAGTCTTGATTTCTTTTTGTTGACTGTGTATCCCAGAGAGTTCAACAACTTTATTACAAACGCCAGGTGTTTCAGAAGTATGTGTTTGCTGTCCGCTTGGAACAGGCAGTCGTCCAAAAATGGGTATATTTGTATCCCTTGAAGTCTGCAGAAGGCAATTACTAATGCCAGGCATTTTGTGAACACTCTGGGCGCAGTAGATAAGCCAAAGGGCAATGCAGAGAATTGATAATGGGTTGAACCTGCAAGAAATCTGAGGTATCTTCTGCAATCTTGTCTGATAGGGACATGCAGGTATGCCTCCTTGAGGTCCAATGTTACCAGCCAAGACTCCTTGCCCAGCATAGAAGAAGCTGCTGTAATGTGAGCATCTTGAATTTTGGTAAGAGTAAATATGTGTTTAGGATGGATAGGTCCAAAATAGGTCTCCAATCTTTGTCCTTCCTTGGTACCAGGAATAGTCTGGAATAAAAAACTTGACCCTGTTCTTGTGCAGGTACCTCTTGAATAGCTTTCATGTCCATGAGAGCCGAAACTTGTTTTTGTGCCTCTGCCCTTTGATTTTGTGGCAGGTTTGGCATGCCTCTCATTTTTGGAAGGGTGTGAAATTGGAATTGGTAGCCTCTGTCTATAATGTCCAGGATCCATTTGTCTTTTGTGACAATATGCCAATTTTTCGAAAATAATGCCAGTTTTCCGCCTAAAGGTGCTGCCATTAGAGCTTTGCTTGGCATGCAAAGGGGCAAGTCATTGGTTCTGCTTTCTGAATGGCTGTGATCTATCCTCTCCACCTCTTGGTGTAGGTGCTCGCCATTGTCTGCCTCTAAATTATCCTTGAGATTGCCCTCTACCCCTCGGGCGCCTGTATCTACCTCTTTGAGGTCTGTCCGTGGCTGGAAAGGACCAATATTTTGAAGGCCAATTTCTACTGAAATGTGGAGGTTGTACCTGTAGGAAATCTTTCAATGTTTGCACTGATTTTGCCTTTTCCTCCATTTTCTTTAATACCTCCTCAGCTTTAACACCAATCAATACATCTTTTTGAAGAGGTGCATCTAGTAATTTAGCTTTGACATGATCTGGTAAGATTTGCTCTTTGAGCCAAGCATGTCTACGTATGACTGATCCTGTAACAGCAGCTCTACATGAGGCCTCTAAAGCATCAAAACCACATTGCAAGGTACGTTTACCCACTTGTTCTGCACTATGCAACAAATCCTGCAACTCCTTCAAGTCTGGTTGTTCAGGTTGTGACATTTTGCTTTTCAACTGAGATAACAGAAACTGTTGATACTTCAACTTATCGAACTGACAGTTTAATGCCCTCATGGTTAAAGTGGCCAAGGTGTATACCTTTTTCACCCACCTTTCTAAAGCTCTGGAATCTCTCTCTGAAGGTAATGGATTTTTGACAGTGGAGGCCTTAATTTCCTTGGGACCCTGTGAAATAGTTTCTGGGTCAGCCACATGGCTTTTGTATAGGAATTGGTGTGAATCAGGAACCCGGTAATACCTGTCAGACTTGACTGGAGCTGGAGGTAAAGAATCTGGGTTAAGGCTGGCCTCTGAATACACATCTAGTATGTCTAAGACAGGAGGGATAGCCAGAGGCCTGTGCTGAGGGAGCAAGAG
>NC_056735.1:414358558-414513558 GCF_019279795.1 Protopterus annectens
ATACCCCATGATATGGGGTTAGAATACTTTCGGAGCAGTCTAGTCACAGCACTTTGAGCAACAGTAAAATTAACTGGTTAGCTGAGCTTATCGGCTTGGTTTTAAATAAAAACTATGTACACTTTAAGGAGGGAGTACTTCCGGCAGAATGCAGGTGTGGCTATGGGGGCCAAACATGCCCCGGTATATGGCAATCTGGCACTGCTCGAATGGGAGAACGTTTATTTTCATGTCCCCTTTTGTAAGTAAAATAAAGTAATTTTGGAGATTTTTGGATGACATCCTCATTTTATGGGCTGGAGAACAAGAAAAGGTAAAAGCATTTGTTGACTATTTAAATATCACCACCACAATTTTGTCATTTACTTATGACAATAAAAATGATTTGGATATTTGAGAGTGGTGAAACCAGTGAGAGATTAACCTCCACCATATATAAGATACCTATTCAAATACACTTTTACATTATCAGAGTTGTCATCCCCCCACCAGAAAAAGGGTGTTGTGAAAGGCCAAATGGTCAGGCCAAGTAGGCTGGTGAGTGAGGATGAGAATTTCAAAGGGGAAATGTACAAGTTGATCAGTATGTTTAAGAACAGAGGATATCCAACTAAAATGTTAACAATTCAAATGTTACACAAAAGAAATACATCTTTTGTCCCTATACTCAAGAGTGAGCTGAGTACAGTACAACATACAATGGGAAGTGCTTTTGGTAGTGACGTGATGGTGGTACAACATAATGAGGATGCATACAAAATAGTGAAAACCATACTCAAAGCGTGGGATTTAAATTGACACCTACTTGAAAAACAAATTGGGATTAAAGCCTAAAATTGGGTATAGTCGAGGTAGGAATTTAAAAGATATATTTGAAAGCTCATAAGTCAAAAATGTTTAAATGTGGAACTTGTAGTGCCTGTACATTTATTAATGATAGTCCCTATGTCACCACTGATGCTTATGACAGAACATTGTGTTGTCCGGGGCGTTGCAACTGTAACAGTACTAATGTGGTGTACGTAGCAACTTGTACATCATGCCCCGGTTTCTATGTGGGAAAAAACATCAGAAGACAGAGATAGGACATTAGAACATGTGAGGGATATCATGAAGAAAAAAAAAAACACAAGCAGTGCACTATATTTACACAGCACCTTATGCAATAGCTTTATATTATTGACGAGATTGACTCCAACAATTTAGTGGGGAACAGTGATTTAGAAATTTCAGTAGAAATGTAGTTCCAGTTCAGGCTCAATGCAAAGCATGAGCCTGGACTGAATGATGGGATTTCCATAGTACCCATACTTAAGCAGAAAGCTTTAGAAGTCCGAAAGAAAATGTCTTTGTTCAAAATTAGGGTGTGGCTGGCAGCCTGACATATGTATATGACAAAACAACTTTTACTAGTCTGGCATGGTTTTATGCTTCCATGTTTTCATGTTTATATACAATATCAGAGACAGTTTTCTATTGTTTTTTTTTTTTTTTGAAAAACATTTTCATTTTGAGATATGTACAAATGTCCAAGTGTATTTTAGATTTGTTAAAGGCAAAGGGTTTAATCAATTCCTTAATTGTTTAATTTGTAGTGATGAACACTTTGTTGCTACAGAAGTAAAAAGGAAGTGATGGTTTTAATTCTACTGACTCTGAAGAAGCCCATGGAATCAAAGGTGAAAGTGCTTAGTCAAACTGCTACTTGTTATTGAAGTGCAACGTTTGTTTTTTTCACTGGTGTGGTCCGAATTTGTTTTTGTTTACGAGTTTACAGTATTGTCAGCATTTTTACTACTGTGAATACCCTCAACTGTTCCTCCGCAGAATGTGGTTTAAACAGTAGGTGGGAGCTTTGCTTTTTTGAGCCTTCTAAGAAAGTGGAGACATTGGTGTGCTTTTTTGACAAACTGTTCAGTGTTCACAGTCCAAGAGAGGTCCTCCGAAACATGCACCCCCAAAAACTTAGTAGATTTGACCCATTTCACCTCATCATTTATCATGAGCGATGAGTGTGTTGACTTTTTCCTGAAGTCTATAATGATCTCCTGTTTTACTGACATTCAGGTCAAGGTTGTTCTCAGCACACCAGTCAACCAATAAGTAGACCTCGTCTCAGTAAGCACTTTCACCGACCCCTTTGATGAGGTCCATGACCGTAGTATCATTTGCAAACTTAATGATGTGATGGGTGCTGTATTTTGCAGAACAGTCATGTGTGAGGATGGTGAACAACAGAGGTCTTAGGACACAACCCTAAGGAACCGGTGTTGAGTATTTTGCATCTCGAGGTGGTGTCCACACATGTTTTCTGTGGTCTGTTCATCGAGAAGTCGAGGATCTAGTTGCACGAGCTTGCTAACTCCAAGTTATATAAGCTTGTCAATAAGCTGCATAGGAGTCACTGTACTAAATGCAGAGCTGAAGTCAATAAACAGCCTGACGGTCGTTTCTTCCCTCCAGAAATTGTTCTGATAGCATTAGAATAAACCCTGACCATTTGTGTGTGTTGCCAAACACTTAGTCTAAATCCTTCCAGCTTCGATAAGGTCAGAACGGACTGGATCAGACACGCATTCAAAGAACGCCAAGCATTCTGATCCGAAGTTGACAGACTCCGGATTCTCAGGTATGACAGCTCTGAAATCGCGAGTAACATCAGGGTAGGAATAAACTAGGTAGGGGGCCAATGGCAGGCTCACTGGTCTGATGGGAGACAGAGCCAGTATTTACTTCCAACTGAATCTGAGCCTGAAGAAAGTTCCTTTTCTCCTGTTGACCTCCTCAGTTAGGCTCCTAGAAAACCTGAGAAACAATGAGGTGGAGGGTGGCATGGAACAACTTCTTGGAGTCTCTTGGAGGAAGGGTGAGTGGATCTGAGAATATATCAGCTTCAGGGTGAAGTAGGAAGTGCAGGAAGCCAGTGATTTAGTCTTAGATGCTGGCGTATCAGATGGACCTGGCGGACCCACCAGTTTTGAAAATTTTCAGGTGGAGAACATGGAACAGCAGAAGAGGAACAATCAGTGGATTGTTTATTTCTTCCTTACAATTACTATAAGAATCATTTTTGGCCTTCTCAAGAGGCTTCTTTGAAGGGGGGAAACAGAGGCTGAGGTAGAAGCCCCTGACAAGGTAGAAGGCAAAATACCCTTCAAAAGCAGCTTACTATGGCATTCAACCAGGGCACAGTGGTTGAAGCTCATACAAATGTCAGTCTGATATTCAAATGCTGAGAGCCCAAACAATATACACACTCCTGTTGCACAAAGCAGTTTGGTACTTTGTACCAGTAGGAAGTGCATTTAAAACTGGCTGGCTTGTCAAACATGACCTAAAAAATTAGGAAAGAAAACGAAGACAGCAGGAAACCAAGTTACCAACGACGATACAGATGAAGCAGACAACCGACAATGGTAAAGGCTTAATGTACCTAAACACAGACAAGCAGCTGGAGGAAGTATAGAAAAGAAGGGGGAAAAAAGAGGAAGAATGAAGAAATATGTGCAGATATTGAAGTTACACAGGTTATATAGCTATTAAAGACAGAGAAAAGAAAATATATAAATATCACTTATCTGTTCTTCAGCTACACCAGAGCTAAGGAGACCACATCCATTCGCTAAAGTGGCAAACAAGATACGAAGCTGGATCACAGATCCATCAGTTGAGGAAATTATGAAAAAGACAACATCAGATCGAGCAGTTTAGGGCCCTCATAGCTACAGCAGCTGAAGTGTAGGTTTACCTCCCAAAAAACAATCAAGAGTTTTCTTCTCCTTACCATTTGGAAAAAGGATTCCTGGAAGTACAGTCCCAGGATCACTTGGAATCTGGAAAACAAATGTTGGATCTGCTACAGGGTTCTTACACAGATGCATGTTGGACTTCAAAACACTGTAGAATAGGTCATGCTTCCTGGGAGCAAGGGGCTGGAAATCTAGCTTAAAGGATATGTCAAAAAGCCACATCATCTAGGATCTCATCTGCTAGAGGAAAAGCAAGATGCTTACCTTCTCTGTCGCCCAAAGAAACTGCCTACATATTTTCAAAACTGAGTACACCTTTACCTTAACCTCCCAGTTGGAGGATGACTATCTTTTGAAATGTGTTCCCAAAGGAAATGTTCCTCAGGTACTGATGCAGAGTCCAATACATCTCTTCAGGCTATGATTAAGCACAGGAACCAAGAGAGCTAAGTAAATGTAGCCTAGCAGCCTCTCTCCTCCTCAGAGTAAGATCAATCAGAAGTCTCCTGAAGAAACCATTCCTCCTTCCTTTTACCCACAGAGATTTCTCAAACAGGAGTCTTTTCATGGTACGGCTGCCTGGATCTCATGAAGTCCTCAATCAGTGTATGACCTACGAGTATAGGCCTTGGAAGAAAAGGACTTAGGCCCATGCAGCTGATGCTGGGACAATACAATGGCTCTATGCACTGGTGATAATGGACTTTTTTTTCATGTAGCTGTGGAATGAGGCCTCAGGAAGCAGTAGGGCAGCCATGACATACACAAATGGTCCTCAAACACCTCTATGTGTAAGAATGTGGAAGATGCTGCCTTCCCACTAGCAGAATTCTGTCATCAGAAGTCAAGGCCTGCAAAGTGTCTCTAGACTCAGATGATGCCTTAAGAATCTTGGTTCAAGTAGATTGTGAGGACTTAGGCAGGCATGGGATCCTCCTTAATGGTAAAATCATAGACCCCCACAGGAGAAAGAAGTTGCAGTAAGAAACAAATGCACCTTACCTACTTTGAGAATCTCAAGCCTGTGACGGCTATCCAACGTGGAAACTGGCATCACCTTCCATGAAGTCCTTTTAAAACGTTTCTTACTTTTCATTGTGAACTCAGAACAGGGACTAGTGGATTTCATAGCATACCTAGGCTATAAGCACGACTTCTGTTTAAAATACATTTCCAGATGCACAATGTCAAGAGGATGGGTACAGGAATGTGTACCAATCAGGAAGCCCATCTTCATATCAATGTTCTAGAGAAGAGAGCATCTTCCTAGCACTGAGTCTACAGGAATGTACTTTGAACAGAACTCCCACTCATGGCCTTGGCATACAGTGGCATCCATAAACCCCTGTTCCACATTCACAAACAGGAGGAGGAAGAATCATCACAAGCAAAACTGATGTTAAGGAATCAAAACACACAGCTTTCATATTGGATAACCCTCAGATGCTCAAGAAAGTCTAAGGAGGTGAGGTACTTTCACTACCAATTCCAACACTTTTGGAGGATATGATGGACCTAAAGGATTGCTGTGGAGAGTAGCCTGGAGATCAAAAATCCTAGCAGCCACTCTGATGATCAAGACCCCAGTGGGGGGAAAAACTTTCCGGAAACAATACAAGGTTACAATACTCTTGGAATCGTTCAAGTTAGGAATAAAAGATCTAGGATGTGATGGTCCCAAAAAGGTTGGTACAGAGGGAGGAGAATGCCCCAGAGACTTTACTATCTTCTGAGCAGTACATTACTAGATGAGGGATCTTGAGGGTCTTTTCTCTCTCATTCTCATGACCCTTATTTTTACTAGTCTCCATCCTTAGATTTGTTACGAGCTTGTTTTTATACTTTGACAATTCTTCATCTGAAGGAGGTAGAGCACCTCATTGAAAGAGCCAGTAAATTATTCCACTGAACCTGGCTGAAAGCCCCTTTTAATAAACTTTTCTTCTGCACAAGACCTGTTACTAAACAGCATGCAAATATCACAGTGTTTCAAGCAGTCAAGGTATAAGCAGTAAACAGATCCTGAGATGGGATTTTGTACCTGCACTTAAAGCATTCTTTGAACCCTGAAGCCTTTCCCTTAACTAAATGAATCCTAATGGACATCTGTACTTTGCAATTTGCCTTTTTGCCATTACGAATGGCATTTCAGTTCTAAGTACATTGCTTTCTGATTGATTCTTATTTGTACACAGAACAACCAACCTAGTAAGCTTAGGAAGTAGTCTGGAAAAAAGAGAGAAGATTTTTTTTTTGTTTTGTTTTACAAACATATGACAATAAGGAAAAGCATCTGAAATAGGAAGGAAAAAAAAGTCAACAGCCACAGGAAATAAAAAATTAAGAGAAAAAAAATCAGTTTCACAACTAGAAAAAATAACTGCTTAAAGCAATAAAGACTGGTACCTCACTGGAGAGGTGGCAAAAGCAATCTGAGAGGATGATGCTAGTGCAGTGCACTAAGGGACAGAAGAGCTTGAGCACTGCAAAAACTCAAAATATTGCTAGTTCAGAGCCACCCTGAGGCGGATAAATCCAACTATCAAGACAGAGGGGACAATGTAGGATGCACGGGTCTATATCATGTTGCCAAAAGCTGTTTACAACGAATACGGCAACACTGACCCATAAACAGTGAAAACCCACTAACGCGAACAGCCAGGTCATCGTTTTTTTTTTCCAAGGGGAAAAAAAAAATTGCTTGGCCATCACCGTAAAATCACCGTTTACCCCACTGCAGTTCAAACTCAGAGATGGTATATTTAGTTACGAAGGGCGAGGACGGACAAAGCCCCCAACTTTGTAGTGATTTAGGTGGTGTGTCATGTTTGGCTAGTCTGCGGATTTTTTTTCCCTGGGGGGGGGGATGCTGACCTGGCTGTTGGAGTTACTGGGTTTTCACTGTTTATGGGTCGATGTAAACAACTTTCAGCAAAATAATATAAACTCGGATGCATAGTTACACTGGCCAAAAGTGGTTACCAAAACTATCCTTGGAAAGTCCTTTTGGATCTTTAGAAGAATGTTCTACATCACAGGAAAGGCTGGAAAGGCATATAGAACCATCCCAGCCAATGGAAATGAAAAGGCACATCTTCCAAAACTTTTCAGTAAGGAGTCCTGAAGCAAAATTTCCCTTTAACTGTCTCTGGTGAATGGAGATGCACCTACTTAAGGAGCTCCCCACAGCTGAAATCTATTACTTGAAGATCCTGTGTACAACCTCCACTCATGGAGGGATCTTGCCCTGGCATTGCTTAGCTTGTCTGTTACAACGTTCTGCTTTAACAAGATGTAAGTAGCCTATAGGAACAGATCTTGCCAAGTTGCTAGTTCCCAAGCTACTACAGCTGATCTGCAAATGGTGTGGGGAGCTAACTACCACCAGGGAGTTTACAAGACTAGCCATGCAACCCAACTCAATTGTGAACCTATGTATCAATGGCATTTATTAGGAGGGGTACGTTACTTAGGAAGTTTCTAGAGGTTATAGTGGGTATGTTAGTTTGGGCATTATTGTCCGTCTCAGGCTATTGGAAAGACGGGGGCAAGACCCAGGGTGAATTTCCAGTTTCCCCATCTACGGATCAGTGTTGCGTTTAAACAGGGTTAGGGACGGACTATGCTCCACATGGATAGAAAACCTGTTCCAGATCACGGGGACAGTACAGTTGTTTAAAATCTTACCATAACAGTAGATGGCCTTCACTACACTGTTGCAGTATTCTTTAAAATAGGGATCCCCTGTCAAGGGCAGCCCAATGTCCAGCCAGTATACCAAAGCCTTTTAGTTGTAAAAGGTACTCCATAGGTCACGTGTGCGCTCCCCATGCATGGCATACAGCATAAAGGCGATGTCCAGACATAGCATCCTCAGAAATGAAAAGCTGCAGTAAGAAAAGCAGTCCAAGGAGAAAAGTTACAAGCACATCCAGAAGGAAAAAGGACTAGGGGGATACTGCAAAAGTGAAGAGGACATCTACTGTTATGGTAATAGCAACTGTACTATGTTCTTACATATCACAGTTTCAGTATTCTTTACATTAAAGAGAGAGTAAAATCTCGAAAGAGTGGGAGGGGGAACAGCCAGCAGAGCCCTCAAGGAAGCCATGAAGAACAGCCCTGGCAAAAACAGCTCTGACCCTAGAAATCATATCCAATTTTTAAGTTCTTAGTAAAGGTATGCATAGAGGTTGCTGCCTCATGAACAGAAATAGCATCCAAACACTTGAAAACAGCACCAGTGGAATGAACATTAACAAAAGGAAGGCTCTTCCCATGAAAAGAGCAGCAAAAAGAAATGGTTTTATATAACCAAGAAGACATAGTTTGCTTGGAAACAGCCAAATCTAAAGACCTAGGGTGAAAAGAAACAAAAAGCTGTTCAAATTTAAGAAAAGTTTTAGTCTCATCTAAATATCAGAGTTTTCTGTGCAAAACCTTCTCATTAGCAGACTGTGGAGAAGGGAAAAACTGGGCAAATGAACAGACTGATTAACAGACAACTCATTAACCACTTTGGGCAAAAAAGGTGGATTAGTACAGGGAAACACCCCAACCTGAAGAAAAACTAAAAAAGGAGGAACAGTCAAAGGCTTGCAGCTCAGACACCAGTCTGGTAGAAGTTAAAGGCCAAAAGAACAGTCTTCCAAGAACAAACCTGTAAGGAAGCTGAAAAGCAGCAGGCGCAAAAGGAGCCCGAATACATTTTTTCCAAAACAAAATAAAGGTCCCAGGAAGGAAGGACAGGTTTCCTGGGAAGGCCTAATACAAAGGACACCTTTAAGAAACTGCTTAGTCTCAAATCTAGTCGGTAAAGGCGGAGTCAAAGGCAGACCAGCAGAGACAGCTGACAGATGGGCCTTAAACGAAGAATATGTCAGCCTAGCACTGAACAATTCACACAAATAAGACAGAACCGAAGGAACATCCAGAGTAAGCGGATCCTGGTTACAAGAAAGACACCAAACAGAAAATCTCTTCTATTTGGTTAAGTAAGACCTCCTAATAGTGGGTTTCCTGGCTTCCTGCAGCACCTGAAGCATGTCCTCAGAAAAAAAAAGTCGTCTGTAGGAGATCAAAACCCTATCACCCACAATGTCGACTGAAAAGCTGACAGGTGGGAATGGGAATGGATAAGAGGGCCCTTGTCTTGTGAGAGTAGATCCACCCTGTGAAGTAACTTGTGGGAACCAATGCTCTCTGGGCCAAAAGGGAGTTAAACAGCAAGATTTTTTGGAGCATCCTGTGTTGCCTTGAACAGGACTTTCAGAATGACAGGGTAGGGGAGGGGAAGGCATTAAGAAAAGTACAGTTCTGTACACTTACTATAAATGTAGATGTTAGAGTGTATTCACTTGTTGCAGTCATCAAATTTGGGTTATCTGCCTGCAGGTAGCCCTCAGCCTGCCTGAATACCGGAGGCCTGGGATTTCTGTCTCAGACGCTGTCGCTTCTTCCATGACGTCAGGTCATCAGGGGGTATAAAACATGCAGCAGACGCCATTACATCAGTTTTTTTCTTGCCCCCAGATGTCTGGTGCTCCCAAAATAGGACGCTATTACATGGCATGTAATACCCCCCCAGCAAAAAAAAAAAAAAAAATATACAAGATATGCCAGTCAAAAAAGATATGATAGAGGTCAAGAGAAATCAGGGGGCTGGAGGGAGGGTAACCAGGACTGCAAAAGTGAACACACTTGAATATCTACATTTATGGTAAGTGCACAACTGTAATATGTTCTTCGTGTTTCACTGTTGCAGTCATCACATTTGGGTTTATTCTCAAAGCTAAGGAAGGGTGGAGGAGGTTATGAAGCATTAGGGCTGGCAATCAGGCCCTGTAAGACTGCTGTGGAAAATCCAGCTCTGGATTTAGAAAATATAGGCAAGAGATAGTGCTTGGTGAAAGTGCGCACAGAGCTGCAGGTTGCAGCTTCCAGGATGTTCCTGGTAGGGACTTCCCTGAGAAATGCTGTAGAGGTAGATGTAGCCCCAGTGGGATAAGTTCTAATCCCCTGTGGGATAGGTTTCCCATGGTGCTTGTAGCAGAAATGGATGCAGAGTGCTAGCCATTCAGAAATGGTTTAGAAATGGCCTTGCCGTCAGCCCCTGTAGCAAAGCTGAACAGCAGCCGGTCAAATTTTCTGACAGGTTTAGTCCTGTCAAGATAGAACCTGAGCTGTCTGTGCACGTCCAAGGAGTGCAAGATCCTTTCCCCTTTACTCTGAGGATTAGGAAAAATGATTGGCAAATGGATGGATTGTTTTAAAGCCACACTGGATACCACCTTGGGAATAAGAGATGGGTTAGTCCTCAGGGAAACCCTGTCCGCATGGAAGATAATGAAGGGTTCCACAGTCATAAGGGCCTGTAACTCGGACACTGTTCTTGCTGAAGTGACGGCTAGCAGTAAGGCTGTTTTCCAAGAGAGGAATTTTAATTCTGCTGTAGCAGCAGGCTCAAAAGGGAGAAGTGTGAGTTTCTCTAGTACAAAGAGAAGGTCCCAGGCAGGAGTGGTAGCTCTCCTTGGGGGGTCTTAATGTTAGCTCCTCTCAGGAACTGTGTAATCAGAGGGTGAGAAAAGAGGGGTGGCTCAGTAATGCAATGAGCTGAGAAGGCAGAGGCATGAATCTTAATTTGAGAGAAGGAAAGGCCATTGCGGAGCAACTCTGCTAGATAACCTAGGATTTGAGACAAGGAGGGCACGGCTGTATCCTTCCCTTGAGACTGGCCCAAGAACAGTATCTATTCCACTTTTCTGAACAGGACTTCATAGTACTGGGCCTCCTGGCCTCAAGTATAACATCCAGTACCTGTTTGCTGAGGGCTGCTGGTGATGTATTCGAGGAATAAGGCAGACTGCCAAATTCAGGGTTTGTAGCTGAGGATGCAAAATATGTCCCTCCTGCTGGGACAGCAGAGAGGGGGTCTGCTGTAGGTGCTAGGGTGGCACTGCTGTCAGACTGCGTAGGAATGGGTACCAGTGCTGGCGTGGCCAGTCTGGTGCAATAAGGATTGTCCTGTTTGATCTTCAGTACCTTTGGAAGAAGGGCAGAGGGGGAAAGGCAAAGACTGAGAGGTTTTCCCATGTGAAGGATAGGGCATCCACTTTCCAAGCTTGGCTGTGGGGAATTCTGTTGCAAAACTTCTTCAGTTGATGGTTATGTGGGGATGCAAAGAGGTCAACACCTGTGGTGTCCCCCACCTGTGTATTAGAAGTTTGAATGAGTTTGGTTCCAGTTTAAATTCGTGTGGGTCCATTAGACGTCTGCTTAAGTCGTCTGCCAGTGAATTTTGTTTGCCTGGCAGCAATTGAGCTTACAAGTGCACTTGGTTGCCTAAGGTTGTGTTCCAGTGTCATAGCTAACCTGCAGAGTGGGTAGGAGTTTTTTCCCCCCCTGCTTGTTTATGTACCACGTAACTGTGGTGTTGTCTGTCTTTATCAGGAGTTGTCCTGGCAGGATAAGGTATTTGAAGGCTGTCAGTGCATTCTGTACAGCTAACATTTCATTTTGACATGCAGGTGAATTTCTCCCTGGTTCCATTTGCCTTGAATGCATCTGCCTGTCATGCGAGTCCCCCATGCAAAGTCCGATGCGTCTTGTCAGAATTTCGGTCGGCGGGGGGTTGTGAAAAAGGGAGTCCCTTGTTGTGGTTGCAAGCTTCTGCCCACCAAAGGAACTCTGTCCTTAAGCAAGGAATGATAGGAATCACTGCTTCCAGATCCTGGGAATGTTGACACCAGAGACTTTTTAAGTACCACTGGAGTTTCCTCATATGCAGTCTTGCATATGGAATCAGTAGAATACATGAGGCCATGAACCCTAGGGCGTGCAGTATTTTTCTTGCAGAGAGCTGGATTTGGGGGCCAGTAGTTTGAAATAAGTTAGCAAATAAACCTGCTTTTCTGGAGTGAGGAATGCCATCTGGGAAGTTGTGTTCAAGCTTGCTCCCAGGAATACAATCTTTCAGCTGAGTACCAGATGTGATATCTTTTCGTTGATGGTATACCTCAGAGAAGTTATAAGTCTCTTTACAAATGTCAGGTGCTGAAGTAGCAATTCTTGACTATCTGCCTGAATCAGGCAATCGTACAAGTATGGGTAAATTTGAATATTTCTCTGCCTGCAGTAAGCCATGACTGGAGCCAGACACTTTGTGAATACCCTGGGCGCAGTAGATAAGCCAAAGGGAAGTGCAGAGAACTGATAGTACATAGAGCCTGCCTTGAAACGTAGATATTTCCAGCAAGATTCCCTTATGGGGATGTGCACATAAGCTTCTTTTAAGTCTAGGGTGACTAGCCACGAGTCCTTGGCTAGCATAGGAAGGAGCTGCTGGAGTGTAAGCATTTTGAATTTTGGTACCACCAGGAAGGTGTTTAGGGTTGACCGATAGGGCGCCAACAGTTCTCTTTCCTGGGCACCAGGAACAGCCTGGAGTAGAAATCCTGTCTACTTTGCTCTGTTGGCACAGGTTGAATAGCCCTGATACTTGGGAGAGAAAGTACTTGCTTTTAGGCCTCTGTCCACTGGTTTGGAGTAAGGTCTGGCAATCCGCTTGGGGTTGGCAGAGTGCGCAAACAGAATCTGTATCCCTGGGATACAATGTTTAAGACCCATTGGTCCTGGGTAATATACTCCGTTTTCTGCATGCAGGGTGAGTTTTCCTCCTAGGGATGTAAGTACTTGGGCATGGCTGGGAAGGGTTAAGGACAAGTCATTGTGAACTTTTTCCATAGTGGGGTGACTTACCACTCCCAGTTTTTGAGGAGGGAGCACGCCATTGTTTAGATCTGTGCATACCCTGAGACTGTAGTCTTTGTGGTCTGTTGCCCCTGGGTTTGGGCTGAGAAGGTCTGGGAGGGGCTGGAAAGGACCAATTTTTTGAAGGCCAAAGTCTACTCAACCTAGGTGGCTGTACCTGTAAGAAATCTTTAAAAGTTTGCATGGCTTTAGCTTTTTTTCCATCTTTTTAAGAACTTCTGCTTTAGAAATGAACAGTCTTGGTTTAATGGAGCATCAAGTAATTTTGCCTTGACATGGTCTGGCAAGATTTGTTCCTTCAGCCAAGCATGCCTTCTCTGATCAGACCCAGTGACAGCGGCCCTGCAAGATGCTTCTAAGGCATCAAAACCATACTGCAAAGTATGTTTACCAACTTATTTTGCAGAATGCATTAAGTCTTGTAAGTGCTTATTTTCTGCACAATCAGGAATCAACAACATTTTTTGTTTAATTAGATCAAGAATATCCTGCTGGTACTTCAACATGTGAAAGTGGCAATTTAAAGCCCCATTGGCAAGAGTTCCAGAGGTATATACCTTCTTACCTCATCTGTCTAGAGCCCTAGAATCCCTGTCCGAAAGGTTAGGGTTTTTGGCAGTAGAAGCCTTAATACCTTTATGTCCCTGGGAAATGGTTTCCGGATTCGTAGTGGGTTTTTTAATAAGAGATTTGTGAGAGTTAAGTACACTGTAGTATCGGTCAGGCTTTCTAGGAGCAGGTGGTAAAAGTATCAGGGTTAAGGCTGGATTCTATGAAGACATTATCTACAATATCCAGGGCAGGGGGAATAGCTAGAGGTTTATGCTGAGGAAAATCTAAAAATTCCTGCATCTCTTTTTAGACTGTGGGTATTGCTGGCATTCCCATCGGAAATGCTCTCTCAGGGTATGCAAGGTTTCACCAAAGGAAAGGTCCTCTTGTGGGGGGGGGGGGGCTGAGGGAATTGACTCCTCTGCATCTGAGTCCTCATAGGTATACATAAGGGTATGTTCTGGTTATCACAGGGATCAGAGTCATGGTCTGAAGAATATGAAAGAAAATCAATGTTTTGTCTTTTAGAGGGGGAAGGCTGGCTTCCCCTAATTAAAGTAATAAGGTCTTCAGCCATTCTAAACATTTGTTTCTGTGGCATTGCTGAATTTTATTTGCTAGTAATTACAGGTGTGGGGGTAGCCACATTCTTTGATTTTTCTGTCCTTGCCTATTTAAGTGGTACAGTGTGAAATATTTTCTGCTTAAAAACCTCAGCTTTGGCAGGCTAAGAAATAGCTGTTTTCAACTGGACGTATAAGAGAATTTAAGTACCTTTAAATGCACTTTTTTTTCCAAAAAATACAGTATTTAAATTGATTTTAACTGTGTTGCAGGAATATTAACTGAACTGGAAGTATTGACTCTGCTCTTCAGTTAGTCCCAGTCACCCTCCCTGTTTTTGTTTTGGTGTTAATCTTAGTGGCCTTGAAACTGCCCGCCCCTCTTGTAAATTTGTGTTTGGATACTCCTTCTGGGCCCATCTCATTTGCTCACTCAACTGAGTGCAGTGAGATCATATTCTGATTTCAGGCACTCCTACTGTGTACAAAGTGAGCATCTGGGAAACAGAAAAAAAAATTAAGCTTGTTTCCTGCCTTTCCTGTTAAGTGGTATAGACTATTTGTAGGCTTCTGAGACCCGAAGCCCTTATCTGTTGGAGGGAAGCCTTCTAGCTTAGTTTTTTTTTTCTTATAACTAGCCAGTTTTCTAGTTTCAGCACTCAAATCTGTTTCTTTGATCTCGGCACTTGTTCAGGAAAAAATAAATTTCATCTGCTTTTACTGTACTTGTGTTTCTACCTACTTTATTTTACTTTTGCATCATATTAAAAGTACTCAATTGTATTTATTACTGCTTGGTGTAACTCATTCTAAACCTTTTGGTTTAAACACTTGGGCTTCGGACCAGTTGTTTTGCACTGAGAGGGTTTGTGGTCTGCACTGTAGTGGCAGAACAGGTAGCTTACATCCTTCTAGGTTGGGAACTGCTGATTAAGGGCTCAGTGTCTGTTATTCTAAAAGTGTATTAATTTTGGTTTAAGCACTTGGGCCTTTAGGCCATTTATTTTACATTAAGAGGGTTCGTGGTCTGCACTCTTGTGGGAGGAGAGGCTGGACTCTGCCCTTCTGAGCTGGGAATTTCTGGTTAAAGGCTTATAGTGCATGCATATCTGAACTACTTCTTACTGAAGTTGGTGCGCCTTGTTTGCTGTGGCACAGACTGGATTCGGGCCTGCCGGATCTAGCTTTGTTTGTGTAACTTGAGCACTAATCCAGGCATTCTCTAAAGTACTCAATTGTATTTATTACTGCTTGGTAGTAACTTGATTAAAGTGTAGCTATAATTCTAAGTCTTTTGGATTAAGCACTTGGGCTTCAGACCAGTTGTTTTACATTAGAAAGGTTTGTGGCATGCACTGTGGTGGCAGGACAGGTAGCTTTCATCCTTCTAAGTTGGGAACTGCTGATTGAGAGCCCAGTGTCTGTTATTCTTAAAGTGTATTAGTTCTGGTTTAAACACTTGGGCTTCAGGCCAGTTATTTTACATTAAGAAGGTTCGTGGTCTGTACTCTTGTGGGAGAACAGGCTGGACTCTGCCCTTCTGAGCTTGGAATTTCTGGTTAAAGGTTTATAGTGCCTGAATATTTGAACTGTATCTTACTGAAATTGGTACACCTTGTTTGCTGTAGCATAGACTAGATCCAGGCCTGCTGAATCTAGCTTTGTTTATATGCTTGTTGTTTGTTTGCTTGTTATTTCCCTGGAATGCTAATTCCACGTAATACGCAGTTTTTCTCAGCACTTCTGTGGATCACTAGTGATATCTGCATTGCTTACTGTACTTATTTCCTCGTTTCACTTGAAAGAAAGTTATTGTTTGTTGTTTTTGCATTTAAGTTACCTGTAACACATTGCACTTAAGTTACCTGGCACTTGCTCACTAAAGCAATTATATAAGTCAGCACTAAAAATTAAAAGCACTACACCCTCACTCCCCACTAGCCCTTGTTTTCAATTATAAAGGAATTCCCAATATTATTCTAGCATGTCCAAAGGTCAGTTGTCAATCTCCTCTCCGGTCCAGCTGGTGAATCTGGGAATCTTGAGGCAATGTTACAACTGCCTCATGTACACAGACAACCCTCTCCTCCTCCCAACAAATTCCAACACAGGTGAGAGATGAACCATATAGCCAAAAAGGAGGCAAAGCTCTCTCAACTCCATACTGGCATAACCAGTCAGGGGGAGAAGGAAACCACACTCACTACAATTCCAGTCTCACATAGACCTACCACGACAGCAAACCAAACACATAATCACAAGAAAACATACTCGGAGGCTCTAAATAAATATCTGCCTAAGCAGCAGAGACCTCCAAAGCAGATATCCAAGCAACCGCTACCCCAAAACAAAACACGTGCAACACACATCTCACAAAGCCAGTGTGCCGAACAGTCACAGCCCTTAAGACTAAACACACCTGATACACTTGTAATAGGTGACTATCGTCAGGCACACTGACGTCCCGCTCACCAGGCTGAACAAGGAGAGGGTCACGGTGAGCAGCCTGTCGGGTGCTAGGATCCGCCAAATAACACAAGCACTCAGGTCACTCCAAGGCAAGTACAAATATGACTCAGTCATTGTCCATGCTGGTGTGAATGACCTGAGACGTACCTCCCTGGACTACATGGAGAGACAGAGGAGCTCTCTGAGCATGTAGCCCAGGCCAGTATGACCCTGACCTTGAGTAGCATCTTACCCTCACCAAGAATGATGCCACAATACGAAGACAAGATGATCAATTTCAACAATTGGCTTAAGTACTGGTGTCAGTCAAAGGGGATCCAATGCCTGTCAGCTTGGGAAGATATGCTCGACAAGCCACGATGCTACGCTAGGGATGGCTTGCACCTGTCACCCCTGGGCTTTCGGATATTGGCAAAGGCTCTTGCTACCCCCATAGTGCCTTTTTTAGGCAAGGCTCAAAAGACAAACCCACCTCCATAGGTATCACAAGGGATAAGAAACTAAGAGTAATGCTACTCAATGCCAGAAGTCTAAACCTCAAGATGCACGCACTCGAAACTCTCCTTAGCATGGAGAACATCAATATCTGTGCAGTAACAGAAACCTGGTTCAGGGCTCCCGAGAGCACCCCAGCACTACCAGATTATACCTCATACCATGCTTTTCGGCCCCAAAACTTGGACCAAACCACAAAAGGAGGGGGAGTATCGATATTCAAAGATACCCACACCTCCAGGTTGGTGGCAAAGCACGAAGCATCAGAGACTATCCATGTGCAACTAACGGTGGGTAAAACTGCCTTCCAGTTTATAGCCTGCTACAGACCACCCTCCCAAACCCAGGAACCCCACTCGGCCTTCCTGAGAACACTGGAAAATATGAAGGTCTCTCCAAACACCATTATATTGGGCGACCAACTACCCAAACATAGACTGGGAGCATTATTCTAGCTCCAACACCCTAGCCCAAAGGTTCCTAGAATTTATAAACTCAAATGCTATGGAACAACTTGTTACCACTCCCACAAGAGGGGAAAACATACTGGACCTGATCATCACCAACATGGGGACTCTATGCTCCAGACCAGAAGTGTATCCCTCACTGGTAAGATCAGACCATAAACTAATCTCACTGGATATTCACATCCCGACCCCACCCCCTGCCCAGAAAACAGTAAAAAAACTTCTCTAAAGCAAGTTTCACACTCCTCAAAACAGAGGTGGAATCCTTCAAAGCCCCCGGGCCTGTGGAAAATACGGCCCAGACCGCAGAATCCTTTATAAACGCATTCTATGAACACCTTCAGGAATGCATGGATCATGCGATCCCAAATAAAACCAAGACCCAATCCTCCAAAGGCAGACGTCCTGTCTGGTGGACCCCAGCCATAAACAAACTATACAATAGGAGGAGGAAGCTACTAAATGATGGAGCAAAATCCCAAAAAGGGAAGGAATCACTGATCAGTATTAGCAAAAAACTACGGGCACTCATAAAATTGACTAAGGCCACCTTATAGAGAAAAATTGCACAGGACACTAAGGATAATCACAAGGCTTTCTTTAGTTATGTTAGGAACCTGGGTGGTAATTCCCAGATATGCTCAGAATTAGTCCAAAATGACAACAAATACACCGAACCCACAGACATTGCCAACATCCTAGCTGACAGGTTCAGTGCAAACTCCCCCACCAAAAGGGCAAATATCTATCCCAGCAGAGTGCTGCCCCCCTGACATCTCAGATGCTCAGGTAAGAGCTGCCCTCTCCAAAGCAAAAAACACAGCATCAATGGGACCAGACGGTGTCCCGGGCTGCGTCCTACATGAACTCCAAGAAGAGCTAAACCCAAACATAAAACTACTGTTCAATCTCAGCCTTACTACAGGATATGTGCCCAAAGAGTGGCATACAGCAACAGTGGTCCCTCTCCATAAAGGTGGTGCCTCAACGGATCCTGGAAACTATCGCCCCATAAGCCTGACTAGCTTGGTTTGCAAAGCTATGGAAAGGATCATCATGGACCTCATAAATAAAGATACTGGGGACCTACAGACACTGGATCCTACCCAGTTCAGCTTTGTTAAGGGCAGATCCTGCCTCTTAAACCTGGTTGATTTCTTTGAAACAGTCACCAAGGCCATTGACGAGGGGAAGGTGGTCCACACAGCCTACCTGGACCTCGCAAAAGCATTCGATACAATACTCCACTCTGGCATTATAGATAAGCTCACCAGCTTAAATATAAACCCCTATGTCACTAGACGGATTGCAAACTGGCTCACGGACAGAACCCACATGGTTAGAATTGCTGGAGCCATGTCGGACTCCAAACCAGTTACAAGTGGTGTCCCACAAGGCTCAGTCCTGGGACCTCTCTTGTTCGGTATATATTTCTCGGAGGTACAGGCCAACACGGAATGACTGTGGCTGACCAAGTTCGCAGATGACTGCAAACTGGGCGCCATAATCGACTCTCCAGCCGACACAAGCATCCTCCAAAAGGGCCTCAGAAACAGACAACTGGTGCCAGAGCCATGGCCTCAAGCTAAATGCCAAAAAGTGTACAGTCATCCCCTTTGGCAAAAACAAAGTGCCCACAAATTACCACATAGGTGGTAATCCATTAAGTACAGAAGAAGTAATTAGGGACCTGGGGACCCAAGTTGATGGCATTCTCTCATTTGACAACCACGTGGCCAAAGTGGTTAGAAAAACATTTTATATAGCCCACCTAATCATGAAGGGATTCACATCTAGATCAGGGGAGGTCATCGTGCCTCTTTACTCATCCCTCATCAGGCCCACAATTGAATACAATGCCCCTTTTGGGATGCATCTTACCAGACACCTGCAGCAACTAGCAAGACCCCAAAAGTACCTCACCAAGAGGATCAAAGGGCTCAAACAGATGCCATATGCTGCCCGGTTAAAGAAACTCCAGCTCTACTCAGTGGCATACCGCCTGTTCAAAGGCGATCTGTGCCTGACGTATAAAGCCATGTCCAACCCGGAATTAATGGACATGCTGCACCTCAGAAAATCCAAATCCCATCGAGCTACGCGCTCAAGAGACTTGAACCTCAGCAATGAAATAAATAGGACATGCTGGAGGGACAGACTCATAACCCAGAGGCTCCCTTCACTCTGGAATAAAATCCTAGTCCAGGTTAGGCAGAGTCCCTCATTGACTCTCTTCAAGAGGAATCTTGATAAGTGGATAGGAGATCGTAGGTTTACCCCGGGTATCACTTCTGTGTCAGTGTTAGACAGAGGCACAGTATACTAACCTTGAAAAAGGGCATAGCAAAATAAATGTAAAATGGGCGGTGAAAGCCAAACACATTCTGGCTAGGCTTATAAATGCCCTAGGGCAGATAGCCTAGTATGAACCTATGGGAGCTTGAGAATGTGCTCTGGTCGTTGGTTTCCTAGGCGTAGTACATACGCTGGGCCTGAGAAATTCGGCAGACTTGGTCATTAACAAAGTAGCCAGTTTAATACGAACATCGGAAGGTCTGAATACACCCTCAGAAGTCAATGCCTGCACAGCGGCTCCGGACCCATCCAAAGTAGAGTCATCCGCAGGTTCCATAGTCTAAGCATCTCACAGCATACCAGACTCTGAATGGGTCTTGGTAGAGGCTTGCAAATCCATAGAAGTGGGGTCAGGGGCTACAAAAGCACCTCACTGAGTACTGGCAGACTGGCGACTAGCTTAACGGAAGCGTCGTCGGCAGTTTTGGACTTATGCAGTCTGTCTCAGTCTTTATCTTTGCGTTTTTTTCGGTAGGTCAGTAGTCAGATGGCTTACCGACACCATTTTGGAATATGGAGAACGAGAGCGAAAGAATTTAGACACAAAAATAGCCTGACGACGAATAGTTCAGGGATTGAACAAGGCACATAACTGACAGCGAAGGACGTTGTGGTCTGGGCCTAAACAGGTGACGCAGTAAGAATAAAAATCTTCCACAGGAAAGACAATTGTTAACTGTTTATGACATCGGTTAAAGCAAGAAAAAAAATCCCCAATGGGGTACTTAGTTTTAGAAGAATTCAGGTTTGAATCTTGAAAAATTAAAATTTCAGGTAGCTGCCGACTGGCACTTGCAAACTGCTTTGGGCTCCTGTGTGGCAAGAAAAGCTTATGTAATAGCATCGGCTGCACGTTTTACACCCCCTGACGTCATGGATGAGGAGACAGCATCCAAAGCAGAAATCCTAAGACTCTGGTATTTGGGCCTACTGAAGGCTGATTGCAGGCAAATAACCCCAAGTTTGATGACTGCAACTGTGAAAAATTAAGAGCATCAAACTTTAGGCAGGAATGATGGGTTTGCTCTCAATGAAACTATCAGAATGAAAAAAATCAAATAAGGGGGTTTTAATGGACAAAGCTTGCAATTCTGAAACTCTCCGAGCTGATATGATAGCTACTAAGAAAATGGTTTTCCAAGATAAGTACTTCAATTCACATGAAGAAGCTGGTTCAAATGGTAGAAGAATTATGCGTGAAACCATAAAATTCTAATTCCAAGGTGCATAAGGGACTTAATGGGTGGTCTCAGGTGTGTGGCCCCCTTAAAGGCTTTGGATAATTTGTGACATTAAGTTAGATCCCTCACTGCCAAGGTGAAAATTAGAGATTGCTGCAAGCTGAACATGATGGTGGCAGCAGCAGCTCCTTTGTTGAAAAGCATAGTAAAAAATTCCAGGATAGAAGAAATCGGGGCTAAGTAAAGGTCAATATTATTCTGAGAGGCCCATATAGAAAATCTCTTCCATTTGCTGAGGTACAATTTTCTAGTAGACGATTTATAAGATATTAAGATATGCTGTGTTTAGGATGAGAGGTTATGGAACCTGGCTATATTGGGAATTGGAGCAGCCAAGCTGTCAATTTCAGGGACTGAAGAGGGAGATGAAGAGCCCCCGATGAATGAATCAGGAGGTCTGGAACCGGGTCCAGAATCCAAGGCTCTTCCAATAGATGAAGTCAAAGGAATGGGAAACCAAATATGACGAGGCCATAAAGGGGCTATTAAAATAATGGTCCTTCCCAAGGCTTTGGCTTTCTGTAATACTTTGGGTATCAGGGATTGGCGGGAAGGCACAGAAGACCCAGGGCCAATCATGTACGAGGGCATTCCTTGGGACAACCCCCAGAGGGGGGATAAGGGCAAAGTAGCAACTGCATTTTGTATTCATGGGAGATGCAGACAGATCGCAGCAAGGCTGGCTCCATCTGTGGAATATCCTTTCCGCTATCTCTTCCTTGAGGGACCACTTGTGAGGCAACAAAAGTGCCCTGCTCAGTTTGTCTGCTATCACGTTGGATTTCCCTGGGATGTGCAGTGCTAGCAGAAAACGCTGGGTGGGTGTAGCCCACTCCCATACTCTCAAGGCCTCTTGACAAAAGGGTAAGGACCTGGTTCCTCCTGGTTTGTTTATGTACCAGACTACAGACATGTTTGTCTGAATCACAATGGTCCCCAGAGGAAGAGTCCTGAAAGTACTGCAATGCCAAGAGTACCGCTCTCATCTCCACGACACTGATGCGCAGATGAGGCTCTATATCATTCTATGTGCCTTGGGCTGTTCTCCCCTGATAATACCCCCCCACCCTATCAGGGAAGAATCCGTGGTCACAGTGGCCATCAGAGTGGGTATCGTTATTTGATGAGATGTCAACCACCACTGAAGATCCTTTTGCAGGAGTTTGTCAGAGCAATCAAATGTGACATTGGAAGATCTTGAAGAACCAAAAGGACTTAGACAAACTGGAGAACCACAAAAAATGAAGACTGAGCTGGAAACAAGGTAAACCAAGTCAAGTACGGACTGCCGGATAAAGTAAAAAGTCTGGTTTAATAATTTTAAGCGCTTTCGGAAGGTCCCATGCCCTTCCTTCCTCAGAAGTAACAGACAAACAAATTAATTCAAACAGAATTACAAGCAGCAGCTCGTATTTAAAAGCGGTTAATCAATCAATTAACTAATTAAGCAATTAAACTTTTAAGAACAGTGTTGTGATACCATTGATGTCACATCTACTTTATCATACAAGAAATATTAAAAATAAAACGTAAACATTTTACTAAAAGACACAATCTCTGTTCAGAAAGAATTCAATGTTAATGCTACATGCATTTTAGAACCTGCATAAGAAATTCTAATGGTCTTTACCATGTAATGGTTCTAAAGCTGCTTTTTAAATTGCTTTTTAAATAAGGGAGCTGAACTAGAATAGTGGGTAAATGCCACTATACAGTAAAAATAATATTAAATCCATTTAAGACAATTAAAATATTCAATCAAAATCAGCTTACACCACATTTTACGTGGTAACTGAACTAAGTTTAGCAAGTGTTAAAAATCCTACTACCTGAAACTGGCTAATAAAACTATCTTTTTAATGCCAGTTTTTTCAAAATACAGGCAATAGATATTTGTTCGTTTAAGCCTGGTGGGTAACCAGCTGCAGTCCTTATTTGCCAACATTGGAAGATCTTGATAGGACCATTGTGTGAACAAGAGCCATAGCATAATTCGCATGTGCATACAACCAAAGGGAATTGCTATGATTGCAGCCATCGGTCCCCAACTATTTGAGCATCTCTGAGGCTGGTACCTTGCCTCTCTATAGAATATTTAGAATCTGTTGTCGAAGTACCGAAACCCTTTCTGAAGGAAGTTTTAGTGTGGTGGTGGTGGTGGTGTATAAATCTGCTCCTATAAAAGCAATATGTTGCGATGTCGACAAGGCAGATTTTTTTAAGTTTATGGTAATCCCCAACTGGCTGCAAAGGCTCAAAGTGGTGTCCTTGGCTTGTATGAGCTGATGCCTGGTGGTGGCAGTGAGGAGCCAGTTGTCCAAGTACGGAAATATCCGGAATCTCAAACGCCTTAGGTGAGCCGTGACCACTGCCATGCATTTGAACACTCTGGGGGCTGTAGTGAGACCAAACGGCAGGGCTCAAAACTGATGCTGACTGGCTCCCTGCCAAAAGGGCAATTGATCCCTGGACAGTCTGGCCATTTTTATATGGTAGTACGCATCCTGAAGATCTATAGAGCACATCCAAATGTCTTTCCCTAGAAATGGAAGTATCGACTGTAGCATGACTATCCGGAACTTCTCCTTTTTGACAGATCTGTTTAGTCTGCTGAGATCCAATATAGGTCTCCAGTCCCGTTTTCTTTGGTACTAAAAGAACCTTGAGTAAGTTCCGGATCCTATCTGGTCTGCAGGGACCGGTTGGATGACTTTTTCTAACAACCTTTGAATCTCTACGGTTGCTTTTTCCCTGTAACTGGGTGGGACGTCCAGGATTTTTGTTATTACAGGTGGAGGGTGGCGAAGGGAATAAACTATGCTCTGGATAAGATGCTTTGTACCCCAGCTGTCTTTTGTGATTTTTAGCCAGGTGCCTGGGTACAAAGATAAGCATCCCCAGACTGCCTCCAGAGCTGGAAAGGCAGGCCTCCTTTCAGGAGCGCTGATAGGGCTGTCCAAAGAACTGATCTGTCACCCCAATTTTGTGGGCCCCCTCTACCATGGGGACGGCGTCTTCCATTATTGCCCCCTCCTCTACCTCTAGATGGTGTTTCACCATGTGTCAAGGAATGCTCCTTGGGTTTTACGGAATCACATCTTCCCATTTTTCCGACCTTTAGGATAAGGTCTGGTAGGGGTGGGAAAACGGACTCCCATGGCAGTCTCTTTCCATTCTGCTCACACCTGCTAAGCGTTTCCTTCACTTTCGGTCCAAAAAGGGATGAACCATCAAAGGGGGTGTTAAAGAATTACTTCTAGGGCTCCACAAAGGAACATAAGCGCATCCAGAAGTGTCTAAGAGCAATTCCTGAACGTGCTGACCTGCTCACTCCAGCTGGATACTAAATCAGATGTATGGAAGAGTTTATGAGGGAATTTAGGGTAGCACGCTGGGAGGTTACCTTGTCTGAAACCCCCGCAGCTACTGCATCCTGTAGAGTATCTCCCAACTCCTTAAGGAGATCTCTGTGTAGTCTAGTGAAAAGTGTCAGACAGTTCAGGGATCGAAGAGCAAAGGCCGCTGAACTAAACATGCACTGTCCATATCTGTCCATGATCCTAGAATCAGTTAGGAAAATGAACAGATGTAAAGGTCTCTGACAACTTTTTGGTGGCTGCCGGCACCACCATAGCAACAGGTACTCCTTTGGTAAGGAAAGCCCTGTCCTGGGGTGACGTTATGAATTTGTTAGGCTTCCGAGGTACAGGATCCATGGTATCCAGGGACTCCCATGCCTTTCGAGAGACAGGGTCGATCAGCTCATCAAAAGGCGGAGTCACCCAAGAGGTGGAGGGCTGAGATCCAAAAACCTTCAGGAGAACAGACTCATCAGTAGGTTGATGGACTGCCAGCCACCCTTCTAATAATTACCAATATATCTGCAAAGGAAATATCCTCTGAGGGGGACTGTGGAGACCCTTCTGATTCATCTAAGTCATTGTCTGAGGTGATGGATTCCTGTGGGGAGTCCAGATCCTTCCTACTGCATAATCTCTTCCTGGGAACCTCATCAGTGGGAGCTTCTCGTGAGGTCTCGGAAAAGCAGGGTCCACCCAGTGGGGCTTCCTGAGGCTCCAGATCTCTACGTTTTAGTGGGATCTGTATAGCAGAAGACGACTGAGGCACTTTAGGGGAGGAGGTCACTGGTCCTGAAGATGCGGATGTCCTAGAGGACATAACTCTCCTCGTAGCACTGAAGGCACCTCTGCTCCAGTGCAAAGAAACCCCTGGATCCGAAGAAAGAGAGGAGTCCCTCAGCACCGGAACAGCAGGCTCTGATCCAGAGGTAGGAGCTGAACTCATTTGCACCAAAGCCCTGAGCGGCAGAGTCGGAATCAAAAAAAATCAGTTTGACTATCCTCTCCAGACCCAATTGATGAGTGTAGGCTCCTAGACTCAACTGGTACGGAGGAAGTCAGAGTAGTTGGAACCAATGGCACTAGAACAGGCATCAGCTCAGAAGGCTCCACAATCATCAGTTCCAATTCCTTTGGCTCCGAAAACCTGGGTTGGATCGGAGGAGGAAGAGAAATAGGAGATACTTTTGTCTGTTCCGAACCCCCTTGGGTCGAACTCGATAATTCAGCAAATGCCAGTGTCTGCAATAACTTCTGCACCACACGATACACATACAAATCTGAAAGGGATTTTGAGGACCGACAAGACAGAATAGATGAAGCCACTGATTTAAGCACAGGTAATTTTAACACCACAGAAACTGGTTCCAAGACTGGGGAACGGCTCTGAAAGGTAACGACGCACAGCTCCGAGGTCTGTGGAGCCAACATCAGATTTTTCAAGTGGCTTTGATGTAGATGGTCTATGCTCAGAGGATGCCGATTTTGAAGACTTAGAAGATTTTGGTGATTTAACATGTTTTGAAGTCTTGTCATGTCCATCTTTATCCAAGGTTTCTAGAAAGGAGGATTTTATCAATCCTCTGTCAATTAACTTCCTCTTCCTCTCATTCAAAACACAAGTACTGAAGGAATGGCAAATGGAGTAGTTTTCCTGCAAATGCAACTCACCTAAGCAGTAAACACAATTTACATGACCATCGGGTCAAAGACCTTTTGCCTACATTTAGGGCATTTCTTAAACCCTGATTTTGGGGGTTTCTCCTCATCATGATCAGCCATCCTAACAAAAGGCCTCGAGAGCACAGTATATGCACAACCACCAAAAGCAGATAAATGGCTCAGAAAAAGAATTGAAATGACTAAACACATTAACAGATACTAACAACTTTTTAACAACTCTAAAGAATAACCAACAAGGTTCCAAAGAGAAACCTATCCCTCTAATTTAAAGGGCTCTAAGAACAAACTGGTTAGGCACACACACTCGAGAAGACTAATTTAGACTACTATCTAAATATTCTAACACTATAGCTACTACATTAACTTGCAATGGGAAAGGGAGAGAAGGCCCAAGAAAAACAGCCACAGGAGCTAGACAAATAACCTACTACTAGAAAAAGGTTCTAAAATGCCAAAAAGTACTTTGTAAAGAGGAGAAATAAAAGGGATAGTAATCCCCACTCAACAAACTATACAACACAGTATAAATGCAATAAGAAATGTAATTAGAAATATAAGAAAACTTTCACTGGCCAGAGCTGGGAAGGATCCTCCGATCTGTAGCAGTGGCAAACGAGATCTGGGGTTACACAGGGTGCATCATGGGATAGGGAGTTGGCCTCAAGCTGGTAGGAGACATCAAGCTTTGCAGTTGGCAGAGTCTGAGTCAAGGATCAGCTCCAAACCCATTAGTAAGAATGAACGGCGAGATAGAACAACTTCACATGGATACTTTCTACCCCGTTTAGTCTGTGATAAGTAATAGCATGGAATCCTAAGATGGTTTATAGATTTGACAGCAATACTTGGTGCCATAACTTCTTTAGTATGTGTGTGTTTCAGTTTGTCTTGCTTGTTCCACTTATTGTAATGTTTCAACTCCTTGGATATAGCTCCCCAAGGTAAGTGTCACAAATCGATGGATACAGATCTAGTAGGGGCTGAAAAGGAAAGACGGAGACCCAAGCTGAGAGGCAACAGAGTCATCCCGAGTAAATTTCTTTTACAAACTCCCAGCACCGAGTTCTAAAAGGATAAGGATAGTGCAAACCCCCAACAATGGGATGTGAAAGGATATGGACAGTAAGACATGCAAAGAAACAGTTTCTAATTAGTTTTTACATAAAAATCAGGTAGATTTTTCTCAACCACAGCAGCTGTTCTCCACAGTTAATACAGAGTTGAGGAAATTTACTTGGGGAAGAAGGCAACAGATCATCAAGATAAGTTCCTTCTCCCCATAGAACAAGGTTGTTCAAGATTAACTGATTTGAAGAGACACTTGAGAGCTATGCAGCTGATGCTTCTAGACATAGCACAAGCAGCAGATTACAACTTAAAAGTGGAGAAGCATGATGATAAAACTGGGGGGAGGTGCCTGGAAAGAAGTACAGAGTGGGCATTTAGGACGCAGTCCTTTAAGGAAAGGAACCACCATACAAAATGTTTTATAAAGTAGCAGAAAGTATTCTAAGAACTAAACTAATACGAGAATGGAAAAGGGAGACTGAATTTACTGAACAAAATTAGCAAAGGAACCAAGGTACTGTGAGCAAAAAAAAAACACTATGGAGGGAAAAGTAATAGAGTTGAATGATGTAAAGCGAGGACTTAATTGCAGGCTAGAGACTGCCTTCCCTACTAAAACAAACAGAGAATGGGACAAAGGAAGCCAAATGAAAGACCAGTTCTGGTTGTGAATGTAGTGGAGTCTAGAATAGAAGCTGCTGTTAAAAAGGGATTTTTAGTAGGGCATATAAAACACTGCATGATAACCAAGAATCGGAGGAAGTTAGAAAAGCTTAGGAAGACAGACTAGAAAAGCAATTTATGAGAAAACAATGAGAGGACATATGTATGGTTTCAGGAATGCAACAAAGGTAGAGAAGGTTTAGGATCTTTGCTTTGAAGTGTATGCACATGTATTTTTATACCCCAGACAGACTTCACAGAATTTTTCCTCAGGTGGACAGCAAATGTTGCGACAGAGATGGCAGCATGTGTTTGGGAGTGTAATGGGTTGGCAGACTTTAAATATTCCCTACAAAATTCTCTGTCAAATATTGGGTGAACAAATGGCTGTAACTGAGACTATAGCTGAGACTATATTCTATTTTTTTTTTTTTTTTTTTTTTGAGTTAGGACTCGGGATCTGAAATCCTCAGTCATAGCCACGCTTTAAGTTTAATTCTGCTGGCTGCCAAACAATTTCTAGAAAATGGAAATTAACATTTAAACCAACTATATGAAGTACTAATTATTATAAGAGAGTTAATACAACTGAAAGAGGGATCTTTAGAAGAGGGGCAGAGCAAAATACATAGAAAGAAATGGAAATACATGCAGGATAATTTTGAGGAGAAAGAGAATCTAAGTTTAAGGGAAGGCAGGAATTCAGCAGTTTATATAATGGTGGAATGATGCCAATTACAAAAAAGAAAACAAAAGATGTGCAATGTATGTAAACGAAAAAAAAAAAAATAGGTTAATGGCTGGCTTTCCTTTCTGTTAATGTATATTTTACCTGTGTCTTGAGCAGGGATGTCAGATTTCTTATCCGGCAGGTAGAGACTAAAAAGGTACTTTCACGCTAGGTGAAGACTAAAAAAATGAAACACAAGAAGCTATGTGTTTAGCAATTTTTGACTGGCCATATGCCAGTATACCAGCCAACCAAAAAAAAAAAAATTTGTTTTGCAAAACTGAGCTACTTCTGTTCAATGCAGAACATCAGGCAGTTCCACATTAATCAGAAGTAGCTCAGTTTTGCAATTTTCTGAATGGCTCATAAACCGGCATACAGGCCAATAAAAAAAAGCAAACTGGAGGCTGTTTCACTGGGATTTTATCCAGCAGTGCAGGACTCGGGATCAGGGTGTTGATCCCAGGACAGTCCCGCTCAAATAGGGACATCTGGCAACCCTGGTCTGGAGTGAATTTAATAAAGGCTTTCAAAAAATCTCTACCTTTTACTTCATCTCATTTCATATAATTTATATTAGAGCTCTTTACTCTTCTCAATTCTTTTTTCCACTTAGTATATTTACATTCAACATGGTACTAATAAATATTTCTCCAAACTATACCAGTTTCTCTCTTTTTTTATGGTGGTTCTACTTATGCTTTATTTCCAGATTCTCCACAAAATCTTTTTCAGTCATGAATGAAATGTTAATTTTGCACTTTTCCTTTATATTTACCTGCACACCCACGAAGATTTTCTGCTTGTGCTGACATTATCAGTTTATTACCTGCAATAGTGTATGACAAATTCTGGTCTGTTTTGATACTGTGTGCTGCTTTTTACCTCGCGTCTTAATTTTTAATTATTTGCTCTTTTTTTCTGTATTCTAACAGTGATATGGCTTGTCATACTTACTTTATAGTTTTCACTACTTGATGCTTAAATGGTGGCATTTTACTTGTTCACTTCCATTTGTTACTCTACATTTCTATGGTAACACTTAGTTCAAGTGCACAATAGGAAGTCTTATTTAATCCTGTTACATTACATAATTTCTCTTAATACTCCTAATTACAGTGCTCATCTACTTTAACATAACATTCTGGGTCTTACTTTCTCTCTGTAATCTCCAGGCAGTTGATGCAGCGGATAAAGCTTGTGAGCTGTAGTTCCTGTAGTAGAGGGTTTGATTCCATCGGCCTTTATTTGCCTACTGTGTGAACTTGAGCATCGCACTTAACCAGACATTGCTCCCAAGTCGCCCTTGAAAAGGGACAGTGCGACCACTGGAACTAAAGGATTATTACTGTCTATTCATCTCTGTTAAATCAAGCAAGTAATCTGCTAGATCACTTTCTTCTGGATTAAGAATATATTCTTTTCTCAGTTTCCTCCAAGTACTGCACAGAAGGTTACCAAACACTGTCCTTTAAAATATCCACTTCAGATGCATCCTCTTGTCAGTTACTCCTCCATATTGGGATTAACTGGTCCATCATTCTGCAACATGACCCCTATCAGTCTCTAGTGTCCAACTCTTTCCTTTGTTCAGATCTCCTGGACTTTCAAGCAAATCTCCTACAGAAGGCTCCAGAACATCAACCTGCGACATATCCTATTTAGACAAATCCCACTCTGCCCCTCAATCTGAAAACCCACTGGTCCATCATGGTCCACAACACTGCCTGTGTTGGAACTTCCACACTAAATCCTTCATTTCACAGATAGTCCATCACTTCCATTTCTTATTTTCTGCCTCACTAACCCCACCCTTTTTTTTTTAAACATTACCCCCTACGGTCTTGTTTTTGTACTGTGAAATTTGCCATATCTGGGTGTCCTTGCCTGCACTTTTCTTCAAATATCTTTGGCTTTCTTCATTGCATAAATCATTGCATAAATATCACATCATATCAGATGTCTTTCCCATGCCCATATTTCTTTTTTATACCTTTCAAAAACCTGCAACTTTTGTTCATCTTTTCGCACTTCCTATGCCACTTCCTTTTCTAAGCAGCCCAAAGTTTATTCATCTACATAATGTTTTTCCTTGAGCTGTTGCACTAAGGAATTCAAACCTTTAGCTGTAGCTTTTGACAGCTTTTATTATTTTTTTATATTTGTTTACTGGGAAAGTCCAACTGGGCATAGGTCCTTTTTCAGTGGGAGTCCGGGGAGAAAAGCTCCATGTTTATAACAGAACAATTGTACAAAATTTCAAAACATTACATCACAGAAATAATTTTACACAGACTAATGTTAATACTCATTTTTAACAACAGTAGATACTAACATTTCTATGTACCACACAACTTTGTATGTGCATAACTATGAAGAGATAACAGGTAAACAATATTATATTATCACTGACAGTTAATAGTAAAAAGATAATATACCAGTTACTAATTGACAAAAGTTGCAGGAAGTTTTGGAGACAGAGAGAGTCAAACTAGTTAATGCGAAGGAAAGGATGAGTGGAGAAGATAAGGAGAATAAGGAAGAGAGGATAGAGGAGTTAGATATCAAGGTGGGTGCAGGACGGAACTCCTAAGATGTTCCATTTATGATATGATAAGATTTTACAAAACTATTCTTTATCCAAGATTGGTGCATAAGCATAGCTTTGTATTAAATAAATGAGATTGGAGTCTTTTAAACTGGAGAGCATTTGTAGTTGTCCATATATCTGTCGGCAATGAGTTCTAGATTTTAGCTATGCATGGTGAATAGAGGGAATCGCCAGCGGCATTACTGGATTTGGTAACTTTTTAATAAAGAATTATTTGAGTAAAAAGACCACGTACTAGTGTAGGCAGGTAGGTTTTGCAGAGCAGGGTTTTTTTCAAGTTGATTTAGAAGTGCATGGGCCAAAGCAAGTTGGTTGTACAGTAAAAGCTGGGGTAGTTCTAGCCAGTTGAGTGCAAGGCACTGGTGTACTAAACATGGAGTCTGTTGTAAATTTCATCTTATTACAGCAGATATCTAATTTTGCTAGATCTGTTTTTTTTTTAGGTGTCAATGGTTCTGGCATACAGCAGTGTGAAGATCAGGTGTGTTCTTGCAATGGTGGCCTTTGCACTACTGGTTAGGAATTGCCTATTTCTGTAAAGGGTACAAAGTTTTTTTACTTTCTTTCTTGACTGGGCTGTGTGTAGGTCGAACGTCATAGCGTTGTCAATAACAGACAAAAGTTTATTCTGGAAAACGAGAGATGGTGGTATTGTTGTTAGCAGTCATCTTAAATGGAGAGAGGGGATCTATAACTCTAGAGGGTTGAAATATCATGAGTTTGGTCTTACTGGGGTTGAGAATAAGATGAGCTTCAGAAAACCACGTTTCAACTGTAGAGGACGACTGCTACATTAGTAGTTGCAGCTGTTGGAATGATGATCCAGCGCAAATTACACTCTAAGAAACAGCTCTTGCATACACTCACCCTATGCTACCCTACACCATATCACCTTCTTATCCCCTTTCTTCTCCTAACACCAGCTACTTCATATCACATACCTCTGCATTACATATTACCATCACCAACTCTCTCTAATAATCTCCACCCACATAACTACCCTCACACACTTAGAATCTCTCCTCACCTATTTCTAATCTCCCCTACTTCCCTCTTCTATTAAGGTGCATCAAAGTGTTTCTCTACCCACACGTATAAAGACTACAAATCTATGTACACTTGGCCTACTCTCCTTACATATCAATTTCTTTGACTCACTAATCATAGATGGCGACATCCATCCCAACCCTGGACCACCCATCACTACTAGTCACAAGCAAGCACACCCCACCTCAACCCCCCTCAACAACTCCCCATAGCCACAGTCCATCTCCTAAATACCCATCTTTTCACTCTACATCCAAAGCATTAATACAGACCTGCACTCATGGATTGACCTCTACTCCCTCCACATCTTAATCCTCCCAGGAACCTGGTTAAAACTGCACATCTCAAACTAAGAAATCCCTCCCCCTGGATATAACATTTTCCAGGCAGACAGAACAAACAAAAAAAAAAGGTGGAGGTGTTGCTATCCTCTACTCTGACCAGCTTACTCTTCTCCACTCTGACTTTCCATACCTAGCTTCGCTCCTACAGAAATTCTAATAGTAAACTGCCACCTAAATCGCTATAAATTTTTTTCCATCGTATCCATCTACATTCCCCTAGAGGGCAATATCCCTATCCTCGAAAACTTTCTCTCCTGACACTCTGTTACCTACGAAGCTATACTTTGTGATATAAACAGACTAGGCAACTCTCTCTCCCCCATCTCCTACCCACAGTCTCAATCTTTACGGCTTCCACCTACTCATTTTCCACCTACTAGGTACAATAAACTATTTCAGGATCTATAATAGACTGGATCCTTATTTCAGAACCTCATTTTTACCATAGCCAAGGCATTCTCCCAAATTCCTTAAGTGATCACTCCCCTACTTATATTCATAGATACTCCCAACTCCTTCCCAATGAACACCTTTACAAAGAATGCAGTGACCAGATTAATTTCAATCCTACTTCATCCCTACTTTGTCCAACATTAACTGGTCCTTGTTCAACCCCCCCCCCCCTTAATGATGCTGTAGCCTCTTTCAATACTCTATTTCTAAATGTACTTAACTCTATGGCACCTTCAGGAAAATCAGGGTAAAATCAAAATGTGCCCCTGGCTATCTAAGCAAACATGCTATATCATGCTGCCTGGAAAATCTGGGCTAGAAATAAAGCTCCTCCCTTACTCCAACACTACAAAGAACTTAGAAACAAGTGTAAAAAACTTAGTGGAAAAAAAAAAAAAAAAAAAAAAAAAAAAACTTTGCCTCCTATCAATGTAGCCCATACAACCACACCCAAAAATTCTGGTCTAGCATAAACACCATCCACCCTGGTAATCCTCCTATCCCCAACCCACCCCCTCTTAACACTGCCTCAGAGACTGCTGTTCTCAAACAATTACTTTATTGAAGCTATCCATAAACTAACTCCAAATAGCTCTACTGCCACCTCTCTACCCTCTCATCACGGAGACCTCCTTACTCTAATACATTCTCCCTTTATCCAGTTCCCAATGACTATCAAATCACAACTAAATAAACTTAAGCCCTGCTCTCCCTCTGTAGACACTTTACCTTCCCACTTCCTTAAAATTGCTGCCAGTACTATCGCTTACCCTGTCTCTATTCTCATCAACTGTTCTATTATTGAATCTCTCATACCAGACTTGCAGAAATCCTTCTACAAAATCCCTCTTCATAAAGGAGGCAACTCCACTGACCCATCCAAATATCGTCATATTGCTATACTACCCTCCTTTCCAAAATTCTTGAAGAGTGTGTCCACACTCAACTACTGAAACAACTGCTTGATAACCACCTTACTCCCACCCAACACAGCTTCAGACCTCACCATAGCAGTTCTACAGCTCTGCTCTCATTTACCCAAACAGTATCAGAAGCCTGTGACAGTCATCTATTACTTTCCTGTCTTTTCCTTGACCTTTCCAAAGTTTTGATGCAATCTCTCTAAAACTCATAAATAAACTCTATGACCATCTCTTCACCCCATCTTTTACCTGGTTCTCTAGCAACTTATCTAATAGAACACAATCCATATGCTGGAAAACTGTCACCCCCCCCCATTCCTTCCAGTCAACACTGGTTTACCCCAATGCTCAATATCAGGACCTAGTCTTTTCAATATTTTTACCAACAGTCTATCCTCTGCCTCAAACCTCTCTACCCCCTTACAATATGCCGATGACGCCACCCTTTTTACCACTGCCCATAGTATCCCTGTACTTCTTGCCTTACCCAGGACGCTTTTAAATCTATCAAAAAGTACAGTTTTGTACCTACCATAAATGTAGATGTCCGAATTGGATAGCATCTGCAGTCATAACAACTGGGTTGTCCTGTCGTCAGGCAGCCCCTCGGTCGGCCGGATTCCAAAGTCCGGGTCCGGCTTCGGCTGATGTCGCACCTCACCCGACGTCATCTCTGCTGGTCTTCGGGTATAAAGGCATCAGCCGACGCCATTTTCCTCAGTGTTTCTTGCCCCAGATGCCAGTTGCCCTCTTGGAAGGCTAAATTTTGGATAAATGCCAATGTTTCCAAAAAAATAGAAGGCAAACACAAAAAATAAGCATGTATGTACATATATACAAACAAATACACCATAAGAGACTCCCCCCACCAGCTAGCTATTAGGAGGGTAAATACCCTAGGAGTACCACAGAGGGAAGGTGGAGGGTAATCCTGACTGCAGATGCTATCCAGTTCGGACATCTACATTTATGGTAGGTACAAAACTGTACTATGTCCTTCATGGATGCATCTGCAGTCATAACAACTGGGTAGAATACCATAGCCAACTAGGGGAGGAGGAAGAAGAAATTATGGTGTGGTTAGGATCCCTTGCAGAACAGCCGTGGCAAACCCTGCTCGGGATCTGGAATACAGAGGTAAATTATAATGCTTGGCAAATGTATGCACGGAGGTCCAAGTAGCCGCCTCAATAATGTCCTTGGTTGCCACTCCTCGTAAGAAGGCTGTGGTAGTGGCTGTTGCCCTTGTAGAATGAGGCCTTATGTTCTGTGGAATTGGTTTTCCATGGAAGGAGTAACAGAATCGTATGCAATTTCCTATCCATTTGGAGATTGTCTGTTTGGAAATTGCTTTTCCTTCCCTTCCTGTTGCATAGGCTACAAAAAGCTGGTCAGTTTTTCTGTTACTTTTGGTTCTGTCCAGGTAGTAGTGTAGCTGTCTATGTACATCCAAGGTATGCAGCATTCTTTCCCCTCTGTTTTGTGGGTTGGGGAAGAAGGTAGGTAGGTGGATTGCCTGGTTTAAAGACACTCTGGATACCACCTTAGGCATAATTGTAGGATTAGTTCTCATGGACACTCTATCTTGGTGGAAGATTAGGAAGGGTTGTACTGCCATTAGGGCCTGAAGTTCAGAAACCCTCCTTGCTGAGGTTATTGCCAGTAGAAAAGCCGTTTTCCGTGATAGATGCTGTAGGTCTGCTGTTGCTGCTGGTTCAAAAGGAGGGAGTGTCAACTTTTCCAGCAGAAAGTTCAAGTCCCAAGCTGGCAATGGTGGTTTCCTAGGAGGTTTTACATTCTTGATCCCTCTGAGGAACTGCCTGAGTAGAGGATGTGAAAAGACAGGTGGATCAAAGCTGTATTCTGCTGAAATAGCTGATGCATGTATCTTGATGGAGGAATAGGACAGGCCTGTATGTAGAAGCTCTGCCAAATACTCCAGAATGTTAGCAATATCTATATTTGACACATCTTTTCCTCTTTCAGCACTCCAAATGACAAACCTTTTCCATTTTCCTGCATAGTTCCTTCTTGTTGAAGGTCTGCGGGCTTCAAGGATAATGTCTTTAACCCTTTGGGAAAGATCTGGATTAGTTGCTGCTATGAGATGTTCCATGCGGTCAGTTGCAAAGTTTTTAGGTTTGGATGCATGATGCTGTAGTTGTTCTGAGTTAACATCAAAGGCATCAGGGTATTGACCACATTTTGTCTCGAGACATGCTCCTCAGCAATGGGTACCAGTGTTGTCTTGGCCAATCGGAGCTATCAGGATTATCCTTGGACGTTCCTCCTTGATTTTTAGTAATACCTTGTGTATCAAGGGAAGAGGTGGAAATGCATATGCTGTCAGACCTTTCCAGCTGAAGGAGAGTGAATCCACCTTCCATGCAAGTGGATGGAATGTCCTTGTGCAGAATTTTTGAGCTGGTGATTGAGAGGGAAGCGAATAGATCTATCTGTGGCATTCCCCATTTCTTTATGATGGTCTTGAAGATGTCCGGTGTAGCATCCATTCGTGAGCATCCGAGGTAGTTCTGCTTAACATGTCTGCTAGAGTGTTCTCCTTTCCCGGTACAAATATTGCCTATAACTGGATGTTGTAGCTGAGTGCCAGGTTCCAAAGGTCCAAAGTCATTCTGCATAGGGCGGATGAATGAGTCCCTCCCTGTTTGTTTTTGATCCTCATGTCTGTGCTGCTGTCTGTCCTTATCATCAAGTCCCCTTCTTTAATAAGTGGTCTGAATTTTGGATTGCCAGTTTTACTGCCAGCATTTCTTTTGGTTGATGTGCAGGTATAGCTGGTCCTCGCCCACAATCCTTATGCGCATTTGTCCAGCATGTGAGCCCCCATCCTAGGTCTGAGGCGTCTGTTGTGATGGTTTGGCTTGCTCGAAAGTTGTGAAAGGGTAGGCCTGGGTTTGACTGGCATGCTTGGGCCCACCATAGGAACTCCTGTTTTAGGCATGGGATTAGTGGAATTTCTGCTTCTAGGCTGTGCCTGTGTTGGGACCATAAATTCTTTAGGTACCACTGTAGTTTTCTCATATGCAGTCTGGCATGTGGGACCAGGATTATGCATGATGCCATGAAGCCCAAGGCCTGCAGCACTTTTCTTGCCGTTAGCTTGTTCTGCTTTGTTAGTGCCAAGAAGTAAAGAGGGAGTTCTTTTTGTTTTTCTGCAGTTAGGAATGCCATTTGTTTTACTGTGTCCAATTCCGCACCCAAGAATGTCCTAGTTTGGGATGGTATCAGCCTTGACTTTTGTAAATTGACTGTGTATCCCAGGGCTTGTAGCAAGTAAATGACCCTTTGTAAATCTGTTGTCAGCTTGCTTTTGTTGTCCCCTTGTAGCAGGCAGTCGTCCAGGTATGGATAAATTTGAATTCCCTGTAGTCTGCAGTGGGCGATTACTGATGCCAGGCATTTTGTGAATACTCTGGGCGCAGTAGATAAGCCAAAGGGCAATGCTGAGAATTGATAGTGCTCTGATCCTGCAAGAAATCTGAGGTATCTTCTGCAGATTGGTCGAATGGGGACGTGCAGGTATGCCTCCTTGAGATCTAGAGTTACCAGCCAACACTCCTTGCCCAGCATGGGAAGAAGCTGCTGTAGGGTCAGCATTTTGAATTTTGGGACAATGATGTATGTGTTTAAGATGGACAGGTCGAGAATAGGTCTCCAACTTTTTTATTTTCTTGGAACTAGAAATAGTCTGGAGTAGAATCCCTTGCCTTGTTCTGTTATTGGTACTCTTTCCACAGCTCTCATCTTTGTTAATTGCATTATCTGCTGTAGAACTTCTATTTTTTGATTTGGAGGCAGGTTTGGCATTCCTCTTTTGACTGGTAAAGTGTGGAAGTGGAACCGGTAACCTTGGTCTATGGTTTGCAAAATCCACTTGTCTTTTGTGATATAGTGCCAGTTCTTTGAAAATAAGGCTAATTTTCCGCCTAATGGTGCTGCTATTTGTTCCCTGGTAGGCGGAGTTAGAGTCAAGTCACTGTGATTGTCCTGTTGCAGTGGTAGTGGCTGTGTCTGTGCCTCTGTTCTTACCTTGCCACTGTCGTCCTCTGTAGGCACCCCCTCTGGATTGGTTTCTGCCTCTGGAGAGTCTATTCCTGCCCCTTTGGGATCTTGTGGAGTCAGGAAAGGACCAATTTTTTGCAGGCCAGTTCCTGCTAAACCTTGGGGGCTGAACCTGTAAGAAATCTTTAACCGTTTGTACAGATTTTGCCTTTTCTTCCATTTTCTTCATTACCTGCTGAGCAGGTGTACCAAACAAACTGGCCTTATCCATAGGAGCATCTAATAACTTAGCTTTAACATGATCCGGTAAGACCTGTTCCTTCAACCATGCATGTCTCCTTATCACTGTGCCAGTCATGGCTGATCTAAATGAAGCCTCCAGTGCATCATAGCCACATTTTAAAGAATGGTTACTAACCTGTTGTATGTTATTTACCATTTCTAATACATATTTCTTATCTATAGAGTCATCAGAGGATAGCGTTTTAGTTAACTGATCAAGCATGAACTCTTGGTATTGTATCATGTGAAACTGACAGTTTAAAGCTCTAGCTGAGAGAGTAGCAGAGGTGTAAACTTTTTTGCCCCATCTGTCTAAAGACCTGGATTCCCTTTCAGAAGGAATAGGGTTTCTTGCTGTGGTCGAGGCTACTGCCTTAGGCCCCTGGGATATAGTTTCGGGGTCTGCGAGTGGGGCCTTGTATAGGTGGTGATGAGTGTCTGGTACCCTGTAAAATCTATCTGGCTTGGCAGGGGCTGGAGGTAAGGAATCAGGTGCAGTGCAGACATCATTAAATGCATCGTCCACAACAGAAAGGACAGGAGGTATAGCTAAGGGCCTATGTTGTGGTAAGTGCAGAAAAGTCCTAAGTCTTTTCTGGAATCTGAGAAATCCTGTTCCTGCCATTGGAATTGTTCTCTCATGGCATGTAAGGTTTCCCCAAAGGAGAATTCCTCTGGTGGAGAAGCAGCTGGAATGGATTCTTCAGCATCGGAGTCTTCATAATTGGAAAAAGGAGCCTCTGGCTGGTCTGTAATATCTGAGTCATCCACAGAATCATCAGAGGACACAGGCTCAGGGGGCTCTGCTCTAGGTCTCTTTTCTGGGGGCTGAGAGGCCCTGTCTGGGTGAGATTGAGATCCCCTGATTAAGGATATTAAATCTTCTGCCAGAGTAAGCATTTGTGAACTAGAAGTGGGCCTGGTTGTGGGGGGTTTAACAGGCACTGACTTAGTAGATTTGGCTGCTTTAGCCCTGGCAAAGGCCTTAATAGACATGGCTGCAGGAGGCCTAGCAGCACCACGTGCTGGGGTAGAGACATCCAAAGGGATGGTGTCTGATAAGTCACTAGTAACCACTGTTGTTGGTAAAATTTCTGAGGCCGATTCAAGTAAAGTAGCAGGAACCTCAGTAGTAGTCATTGATTCGGCTGTATTTTGATCAGTTCTCGGTTTCGGCCGAAACCGAGACACTCGCGGTTTGCTTAACCGTGGTTTCGGCCGAAACCGCGGACCGCGAGTGTCGGTCTTTTTCTTTGCGTTTTTTAATATTTTGGGTAGTCGGAGGATCCGACAGCATAATGTAAGCAAAATCTGAGTCGAAATACTGTTCAGCAAACTCCGACCGACGCCTAAGCGTTCGTCGGTTAAAGGAAGCACAGGCCGAACAGGCTGCTACGTCGTGGTCTGGGCCTAAACAAGGAAACAGTAGGAGTGGAAATCTTTATGAGGTATTTGTTTCCCACAAGTTAAACAGTTATTGACTTTTTCTGACATCGGCTGAGGCAAGAAAGAGTCCCCAACGGGGTACTTAGCTTTTAGAAGTCTTCGAAGTAGTATTCGGTAGTAGTAATCTCTGGATCTGACCGACCGGCACTTGCGAACAACTTCTGCTTCGGGCGCCACGCGGCAAGAAAGACTGGGGAAAATGGCGTCGGCTGATGCCTTTATACCCGAAGACCAGCAGAGATGACGTCGGGTGAGGTGCGACATCAGCCGAAGCCGGACCCGGACTTTGGAATCCGGCCGACCGAGGGGCTGCCTGACGACAGGACAACCCAGTTGTTATGACTGCAGATGCATCCATGAAGGACATCCTGGCTCACCAACAATCACCTGATTCTAAACCCAAAAGACAAAACTTCTTTTTCTTCCCAAAACACTTGCACCTTACAAATCCACTTTTTCAATTACCTCCCATAAGAATACAACCATCTAACCTGAATCCTATACAAAATTACTTGGCGTTATAATTGACTGACAAGAATTCAACGTACACATCCATCATTCCATTAAGAAAAACAACCACCATAAACTTGGTCTCCTTTAGCGGAATCACAACCTATTTCCTTCTTCCTCTAAACCCTCCTTAGTCCTGTCTCTCATTACCCTGTCTTCTGTATGCTGCTTCAGTTTTCACCAACCTACAATCTTCCCTTCTCTCCAAACTCGAGCGAACATACAATAAAGTAGCTAGATTAGTCTCTAATCTACTCAGCAAATCCCACCACTGCCTTGCCCTTAAATCATTACAATGGCCTGAATTCCCTAAACTCTCTCAACTGCAAATCACACATACAGTTCTGTATAATCCCACATCCTGTCCCTCCATCTCTAACATGGTATCCTGTTATAACCCTTACCGTCAACTTCGCATATCCGACAAACACCTTCTTGACATCTATAAGCAGTCAAAAAATATTGGCAAATCCCTGTTTAAGTACTCTGTAGCTCACATATGGAATTCCCTTCCACTGAAAAGAAGAAGCATCCCTGACAAGCTTCAGTTCAAACAAGAACTCAAACACTATATGGTTAACACCTGGTCCTGCCTGCCCTTGCCAAGCACCTGACTTCTGATGGAGTAAAGGAAGAAATCAATTTCTGATCACTTCAGTGTCGCTCTTTTTCCATCTGCTTTCTTTTCTCACTCTTCCAACACTACATTTCAGAATATTCAACAAGCTGCTATTGTAAATACTCATACTCTGGACCTACATCTGCTGCTACTGCATTCTTTTTTTTTTTTTATATATATATATTGCTTACCTCATTGTATTTAATGTCTGTCATTACTCCAATTGTAACTGAAGTCCTATGTAAATTTGAAATTTTTAACTTTGTCAGTTACTGTTTTTTTTTTTTCTCTTTTTGGATCGTCTTGTATATGTAATTAGAGCTTTTCTCCTCCGGTCTCAGCTGAAAATGGGCCTTTGGCTCAGTTGGACCAACCTGATTAACAAATGACAATAAATAAAAATAAATATTAATGTAGAATCGTCTGCATACTGGACTAGGGAGGCATGCAGGGTAGCAGTGTGTAAATTGCTAGTGAAAAGTGTGAAAAGGAGGGGACTGACTGGAACCTTGTGGTACACGCAGAGTAATTGGCAGTAGGAGAGATTTACTTAGTTACCATTTTACAGCTTGCTGGAGCCCTGTTAAGTAGACTGACTGCGGATTGACTAAGGTTCAATTCTAAAAGCACTGCTATAAGTTTGTTATGAGACTGTATCAAATGCTTTTGACAGGTCTAATAAGATGGAGGATACTATTTTACCATTGTTCCTATGTTGATTAATGATGTTTGTGAAACCCATTAGGGCGGAAGTAGTACTGTGGTAGGGCCGAAATACATGTTGGGTTTTGGATAAGTTATCAAAGAGATGCTGCATGATGTTTTTGCATCCTTCTAGAACTTTAAACAGAGGTGACAATATAGCTATTGGCTTGTAAATGGACAATTCTAATGACTTCTCCCTTTGTGTAGAGGAATGATGTGAGAGATTTTCCAGATTGCTAGTACCTTTTGCTTGGAGATGGAACGGTTTATTAAGATAGATCCTGGGTAGGACATGGTATCAGCAGCCAATATGAGATATTCATCTGGTAGGTTATCAGCTGCTAGGGTTGCTGGTTTGAGTTTTTTCAGTATTTGTTTTAATAGCGTCTGTTTGCACAGGCTGGAAATAAAAGGTGCTGCTATCTGGACTTGCTGTGGGAATTTCTGTAGAGGTGGTGGAAAGTACAGTTGTGTACACTTACCATAAATGTAGATGTTAGAGTATTCACTGTTGCAGTCCTCACATATGGGTTGTCCAGCTCCCGGTAGCCCTCAGTCAGCCCGAACACCAGAGTCCTTGGTTTATGACATCGGCTGCCGTCGGTTGTAAACTGATTTAAAAACGTCAAGTATAAAGGAAGGCGGCAGACATCATTTCCTCAGTTTTTCTTGCCTTAACTGTCAGGAGCCCCCAAAAGAAGGCCAAACCAGGAAGGAAACACTGGAAAAAAGCCATACAAAAATAAGCAGTCTGTGCCTTAGGAAAAAAGGGGGAATGGAGGGTGGAAACCAAGACTGCAACAGTGAATACACTCAAACATCTACATTTATGGTAAGTGTACACAACTGTACTATGTTCTTCGTGTTTCACTGTTGCAGTCCTAACATATGGGTTGATTCCCAAAGCACAGAAAGAAAAGGGGGGAGGAAGAATCAAAAATTAAGGACTGGTAAGGAGGCCTTGCAAAACTGCTGAGGCAAAACCAGCCCTAGACTTAGAAAACAAAGATAGGTTGTAATGCTTTGTGAAAGAATTGACACAAGTCCAAGTGGCTGCTTCTAGAATGTCCATAGTATGCACACCTCTCAAAAAAGCTGCAGAAGTAGAGGCTGCTCTAATAGAATGGGTCCTAATACCCTGGGGGGAACCTTTCCATGCTGCAGGTAACAAAACTGAATATGATGAGCAATCCATTTGGAGATGGTTTGTTTGGAAATAGCTTTACCCTGAGCCCCAGGAGCAAAACTAACCAACAACTGCTGAGACGTCCGAAAGGGTTTAGTCCTATAAGTAAAACCTCAACTGTCTGTGCACATCAAGACTGTGCATAATCCTTTCCCCTTTATTCTGAGGGTTATTGAAGAATGTAGGCAGATGAATAGAATGGTTAAGTGTCAGATTGGAAACCACCTTAGGCATAAAGGAGGGAATAAGTTCTCAGAGAAACCCGGTCTGTATGAAAAATAATGAAAGGTTCTACTGCCATTAAGGCTTGCAGGCGGAAGTAATTGCCAAAAAGCAGGCAGGCTTCCATGAAAGGAACTAAGTCTGCAGAGGCAGCCGGTTCAAAGGGAGAAAGGAAAAACTTCTCCAGGACAAAATTAATATCCCAAGCAGGAGTAGGAGCTCTTCTGGGAAGTCTAAGATTGCTAGCTCCCCCCTCAGGAATTGTTTCAGCAAGGGGTGAGAAAAAATTGGTTGCTCAAAAAAACAATGAGCAGAAATTGCTGAAGCATGAATCTTAATTGAAGAAAAGGAAAGTCCACCATTAAGCAAACCTGCTAGATAATCAAGAATGAGGGAAACAGAAGGTTGGTAAGACTATTCTCCTTTAGCCTGCATCCAACAGCAAAATCTCTTCCATTTATCTGCATAGGATTTCCTGGTTCTAGACCTCCTGGCCACATGAAGAACTTCAACCACCTGCTGGGAAAGATTTAAAGTATTAGCCAGGCAGTTAAATGCAGAGTTTGAAGATGATGATGGAGAAACTTTCCCCCTTCCTGAACCAACAGATATCGTACCAGGGGAAGATGCCAAGGCTGAGCTTGGGAAAGGCTGCGAAGAAGGGGATACCAATGCTGCCTGGGACAATCTGATGCTATAAGAATAGCCTTTGGTTTTTGTCCCTTATCTTTAGCAGCACTCTGGGAAGAAGCAGAGGAGGGAAGGTATAAATTGAGAGTTGTGTCCATGGGAAGGACAAAGCGTCCACTCTCCATGCTTTGTCGTGAAACTCCTTGGTGCAGAAGGTTGGAAGGAGATGACTGGTATGAGAGGAGAAAAGATCGACCTGAGGAGTGCCCCAATGCTGAGTGATGTGATGGAAAATGATCTTGTTCAGTTGCCACTCATGAGGATCCAGAACATGTCTGCTAAACTGATCCGCCAAGGAGTTTAGCCTCCCTGGAAGATACTGGGCTATGAGATGTATGCCCATGCAGGCTACTAAGGCCCATAGTTTCATGCTGTGTCTGTACAAAGGGTAAGAGTGAGTCCCCCCCGCTTGTTGATGTACCACATGACTGGTGTTGTCTGTCCTGATCAGAAGAGTCCCAGGGTAAAGTAAGTTCTTGAAAGCCAGCAATATCTGCTACACTGCCATCAATTCTTTTAAGTTTATGTGCAGGTGAATCTGTTGGGTGCTCCAAGTCCCATGTATACCCCTGCCTTCCAGATGTGCCCCCATGCATAATCTGAGGAGTCTGTGGTGAGAGTCTGGCTGACAGGTGGTGGGCGGAAAGGCAGACCCTTGTTCTGAGAACAGGCTGTCGCCCACCAGAGAAACTGCATTTGTAGACAGGGAATAAGAGGAAGAATAATGTCCAAGTCCTGTGTGTTGACACCAAAGGTTCTCGAGGTACCACTGAAGTTCTCTCATATGCAGTCCTGCATATGGGATCATCAAGATACATGAAGCCATGAACCCCAATGCTTGCAAGAATTGCCTTGCAGAGAGGTGGGTCATGCTTGCCAAGCTCTTAAAATAAGCCAACAGATCTTGTTTGTCTTGCGGGAGGAATACCATCTGGGTGACTGTATTCAGACTTGCTCCCAGCAAAACAATCTCCCTTGTAGAAACTGACTTCTCATTGAGAGTGTAACCCAAAGAAGTGAAAATGTTCTTCACAAAGTCCAAATCCTTTAACTGTTCTGGGGAGTTTGCTTGAATGAGACAGTCGTCCAGTTAAGGATAAATCTGAATGTTCCTCTGCCTGCAAAAAGCAATGTCTGGCACCAGGCACTTTGTGAAAACTCTGGGAGCAGTAGATAAGCCAAAGGGCAGTGCAGAGAATTGAGTGTTGCTCCCCGGCCCTGAAATGAAGAAACTGCCTGCAACTTTCCCTTAATGGGGTGTGCAGATAAGCCTTCTTGAGAGCCAAAGTTACCAGCCATGAATCCTTGTCCAACATTAGCAGTAACTGTTGAACAGTGAGCATCTTGAATTTTGGAATCACCAGAAAAATGTACAGAATAGACAGATCCAGAATAGGGAGCCAGGTGCCCCCTTTTTTGGGTACTACAAAAAGTCTTTAATAAAAACCTAGGCTTGCCTGATTTGCAGTAACTGGCTCTATAGCCCCCATAGTCAGTAGAGAAGAAATTTGATTCTCTACCTCTGCCCTGAAATTTCTGGGAATGTCTAGGTAAACCTTGTAGAAAGTACAGTTTTGTACCTACCATAAATGTAGATGTCCGAGAGGTATGCATCTGCAGTCCTAACATATGGGTTGTCCTGCCTCAGGCAGCCCTTCGGTCGGCCGGATTCCAAAGTCTGGGTCTGGCCTCGGCTGATGTCGGACTTCACCCGACGTCATAGCTGCTGTCAATTGGGTATAAAGGCATCAGCCGACGCCATTTTCCACTGTTTCTTGCCCCAGATGCCAGGTGCCCTCTAGGAAGGCTAAATTTAGATAAATGCAAATGATTCCAAACAGTAGAGAGCAAACAAAAATAAACATGTATATACATATATACAAACAAATACACCATAATAGATTCCCCCAGCTAGCTACAAGATGGGCAAATACCCTAGGAGTACCACAGAGGGGAAGGAGGGTGGGTAATCTTGACTGCAGATGCATACCTCTCGGACATCTACATTTATGGTAGGTACAAAACTGTACTATGTCCTTCAAGGATGCATCTGCAGTCCTAACATATGGGTAGAATACCATAGCCAAACTGGGGGAGGAGGCACTAAGATGATTATGGTGTAGCTAAGATGCCTTGCAAAACAGCAGTGGCAAAACCTGCTCGGGATCTGGAGTATAAAGGTAGATTATAATGCTTGGCAAATGTATGCACGGAGCTCCAAGTCGCAGCCTCTAAAATGTCTTTGGTAGCCACTCGTGAAGAAAGCTGTAGTAGTGGCTGTAGCCCTTGTGGAGTGAGGTCTGATGTTTTCTGGAGTTGTCTTTCCATGAAAAGAGTAACAAAATCTAATGCAATTTCCTATCCATTTTGAGATTGTCTGTTTTGAAATTGCTTTTCCTTCCATTCCTGTTGCATATGCTACCAGAAGCTGGTCAGTTTTTCTATTGTTCTTGGTTCTGTCCAGATAGTAGCAATTGCCTGTGCACATCCAAGGTATGTAGTAGTCTTTCGCCCCTGTTCTGTGGGTTGGGGAAGAATGTTGGTAGGTGGATTGCTTGGTTCAATGATACCCTGGAGACTACCTTTGGCATAAAAGTAGGGTTAGTTCTCAAGGACACTATCCTGATGGAAGATAAGGAAGGGCTGTACTGCCATTAATGCCTGTAATTCAGAAACCCTTCTTGCTGAAGTGATTGCAAGCAGGAAAGCAGTTTTCCAAGATAAGAACTGTAATTCTGCTGTTGCTGCTGGTTCAAAAGGGGGAAGTGTTAACTTTTCTAGCACAAAGTTAAGGTCCCATGTAGGCAAAGGTGGCTTCCTTGGAGGCTTTACATTTTTAATTCCTCTCAAACTGCCTGAGTAGAGGATGAGAGAAGACTGGAGGATCCATGTTGTACTCTGCTGAAATTGCTGATGCATGAATCTTAATGGAGGAGTAAGACAGGCCATTGTGGAAAAGTTCTGCTAAATATTCCAGGATGTTAGCTATGTTTGCTAATGATACATTTTCTCCTTTTGCTGCACTCCAAATGAGGTATCTTTTCCATTTGGCTGAATAAGTTTTCCTTGTGGAGGGTCTGCGAGCCTCCAGGATAATGTCTTTAACCCTCTGAGATAAATCTGGGTTATTTTGTTTTATGTAATATTCCAAGCAGCTAGCTGCAGTGTTTTCAAGTTTGGATGCAGGATCTTGAAGTTGTTCTGTGTTAGCAGTAAAGGAACTAGAGGTAGAGGCCATGCGTGCCCGAGACATACTCCTCAGTAGCGGGTACCAATGCTGCCTCGGCCAGTCTGGAGCTATCAGGATGATCCTTGGGTGATGATCTTTGATCTTCAGTAGCACTTTGTGCATCAAAGGAAGAGGTGGGAATGCATATGCTGTCAGGTTTTCCCAACTGAAGGATAGGGAGTCCACCTTCCAAGCAAGTGGGTGGTATGTCCTTGTGCAGAATTTCCTCAATTGGTGGTTGTGTGGGGATGCGAACAGGTCTATTTCTGGTAGCCCCCATTTCTTTGTAATGGATTTGAAGATGTCTGGATGCAGCATCCATTCGTGGGCATCCGTGGTAGTTCTGCTTAAGGTGTCTGCTAGTATATTTTCTTTTCCTGGCACAAATATGGCCTGGAGCTGAATGTTGAGGTTCAGGGCCACATTCCACAGGTCCATTGCCATCCGGCATAGAGGATATGAGTGTGTGCCTCCCTGTTTGTTGATATACTACATGACTGTGGTGTTGTCCGTCCTTATCAGCAAATGACCCTGTTGAAGAAACGGTCTGAATGTCTGAATTGCCCGTTTCACTGCCAGCATCTCTTTTTGATTTATGTGTAGGTTCAGCTGGTCTTGTGTCCATAGGCCTTGTATACACTTGTCCACCATGTGTGCCCCCCAACCGAGGTCTAAGGCATCCGTGGTGATAGTCTGGCTTGGGTGAGGGCTGCGGAAAGGCAGTCCTCTGTTCAACTGACAGGCCTGAGCCCACCACAGGAATTCTTGCTTCAGGCATGGAATTATTGGAATTTGGGTTTCTAGGCTGTGCTTGTGCTGAGACCATAAATTCCTTAGGTACCATTGCAACTTCCTCATATGTAGTCTGGCATGTGGAATTAATATTATACAGGATGCCATGTAACCCAGGGCTTGCAGGACTTTCCTTGCTGTAAGCTGGTTCTACGTTGTTAATGCCATGAAATAGAGTGGCAGTTGCTTTTGCTTTTCTGCTATGAGAAATGCCATTTGATTTGATGTGTCCAGTTCTGCACCCAAGAATGTTATCCTTTGGGATGGTACCAGCCTTGACTTTTTTATGTTGACTGTGTATCCCACGGCTTGCAGTAGGTGAATAACCTTTTCCAAATCCTTTCTTAATTTGATCTTGTTGTCCGCTTGCATCAGGCAGTCGTCCAGGTATGGATAAATTTGAATTCCCTGAAGCCTGCAATGAGCAATTACTGATGCCAGGCATTTCGTGAATACTCTGGGCGCAGTAGATAAGCCAAAGGGCAATGCTGAGAATTGATAATGCTCTGATCCTGCAAGAAATCTGAGGTATCTTCTGCAATCTGGTCGTATAGGGACGTGCAGGTATGCCTCCTTGAGATCTACAGTCACCAGCCAAGACTCCTTGCCCAGCATGGGAAGAAGTTGCTGTAGGGTCAGCATTTTGAATTTTGGAACAATGAGATATGTGTTCAGAGCGGACAGGTCGAGAATAGGTCTCCATTGGTTTTCTTTTCTTGGTACCAGGAAAAGTCTGGAGTAAAATCCTTGTCCTTGGTTCCATAGACGGTACCTTTTCTATAGCTCTCATCCTTAGTAAGTGGTTGATTTGTCCTAGAGCGTTTGTTTTTTGGTTTGGTGGTAGGTTTGGCATTCCTCTCTTTCTTGGTAGAGTATGGAAGTGAAACCTGTAGCCTTTGTCTATTGTCTGTAAAATCCATTTGTCTCCTGTAATGTAATGCCAGTTTACTGAAAATAAAGCTAGCTTTCCGGCTAAGGGTGCTTCCAGTTGTTCCCTGGTAGGCGGTATCAGAGCCAAGTCACTGTGACTGTCCTGTGGAAGTGGTAGTAGATGGATCTGTGGCAGTACTTCTCTGGTTGTTAGGCTGCCACTGACGTCCCCTGTAGGCACCTCTGGATTGACCTCTGCCTCTCTGTGCTCTGGAGGTGTTTGGAAAGGACCAATTCTTCGAAGGCCAATTTCTACTAAACCTCGGAGGCTGGACCTGTAAGAAATCCTTGACTGTTTGGACAGATTTTGCTTTTTCTTCCACCTTCTTTAACACTTGCTGTGCAGGGGAGCCAAACTTTGTTTCTCCATGGGAGCATCTAAGAGCTTTGACTTTACATGGTCTGGTAAGGATTGCTCTTTTAACCATGCATGTCTTCTGATCACTGTACCAGTCATAGCTGACCTAAAGGAAGCCTCCAGTGCATCATAGCCGCATTTTAAGGAATGATTACTGACCTGCTGAGTGTTATGTACCAAATCCTGAAGGGACTTACGGTCTATAGGTTCAGGAGAGGACAGTTTTTTATTTAGCTGATCTAACAAAAATTCCTGATACTGAATCGTGTGGAACTGACAGTTTAAGGCCCTAGCCGAAAGAGTAGCAGAAGTATAAACTTTTTTACCCCATCTCTCTAAAGCTCTAGATTCTCTTTCAGAGGGGAGGGTTTTTTTTGGCAGAGGCAGCTGCTACAGCTTTGGGGCCCTGTGAAATAGTTTCAGGATCTGCAATAGGAGCCTTATACAAGTGATAGTGTGTGTCCGGGACCCTGTAGTATCTGTCGGGCTTAGCAGGGGCCAGGGGAAGAGAGTCAGGGGCAGTACAAGCATCATTAAATGCGTCATCCACAACTGTTAGTACTGGAGGAATGGCTAAAGGCCTATGCTGTGGTAAATGTAAAAAGGTCCTTAGCCTTTTCCTTGAATCTGAAAAATCCTGGCCCTGCCATTGAAATTGCTCTCATAGCATGCAAGGTTTCCCCAAAAGAAAATTCCTCAGGAGGAGAGGCAGAAGGAATGGAGTCTTCTGCATCAGAGTCCTCATATGGAGAATAATGGCCTTCTGGAGGATTTGAGTTTTCTGAATCATCCGAGGAATAATCTGTTGAAACTGGCTCAGGGGGCTCTGCTCTAGGCCTCTTCTCTGGAGGGGGATGATAGGCCCTGTCAGGGTGACGCTGGGATCCCCTGATCAAGGAAATGAGATCCTCTGCCAGGCTGAGCATTTGGGAACTAGAGGTAGGCCTGGGTGAGGGGGTTTTAGCAGGCAAGGCCTTAGAAGATTTAGCTGCTTTAGTCCTAGAAAAAGCCTTGATAGACATAGATGCAGGGAGCCTAGCAGCTCCACGTGCAGGAGTAGATATGTCTAAAGGAATAGTATCTGATAAATCCTGAGAACCTGCAACAGCAGGTGGAATTTCAGTAGCAGATTCAGCCATGCTGTGTGAGGCCTCGGTTGTAGGAGGCATGTTTTCGGCTGAAGGAAGAACCGAGGACTCTGTTTCAGCCGAAACCGAAACACTCGCGGTTGGCTTAACCGTGGTTTCGGCCGAAACCGCAGACCACGAGTGTCGGTCCTTCTCCTTACGCTTTTTAGCTAATTGTGAAGTCGGAGTCTCCGACGGCATGTTGTAAGCAAAAGCGGGGCTGAAAAACTCCTCTGCAAACTCCGACCGACGTCTAAGTGTCCATCGGTTGAAGGAAGCACAGGCTAGACAAGCTGCTACGTCGTGGCCTGGGCCTAAGCAAGGAAGGCAGTAAGAGTGGAAATCCTTATAAGGTATTTGTTTCCCACAAGTTAAACAGTTATTTACTTTTTCTGACATCGGCTGAGGCAAGAAAGAGTCCCCAACGGGGTACTTAGCTTTTTAGAAGTCTTCGGTAGTAGTAATCTCTGGTTCTGACCGACCGGCACTTGCGAACAGCTTCTGCTTCGGGCACCACGCGGCAAGAAAGAATGAGGAAAATGGCGTCGGCTGATGCCTTTATACCCAATTGACAGCAGCTATGACGTCGGGTGAAGTGCGACATCAGCAGAGGCCAGACCCAGACTTTGGAATCCGGCCGACTGAAGGGCTGCCTGAGGCAGGACAACCCATACGTTAGGACTGCAGATGCATCCTTGAAGGACATCAGGGAAGGTGTGAAAATACAACTTTTAACCTTGGTTTACTATGCTGAGTACCCATGTGTCATCTGTGATGGTTGACCATACCCCTGCGAACCTGGCTAACCTTCCCCCCAAAGGAAATCCTGGGCCCGTACAGGTAGGCACAAAAAGGCCAGAGTCAATGAGAATGCTTGCTTACAACTCCCCGGATTTAGCAGAAGGATGCCATTGTTTAGTCCTTTGAGCGGCAGAAGCCTGCCCTTTGGAAGATCTGAAACCCTTAGGCCTAGAGCGACCCTGCTTGCAAGGATCAGGGAAAGACCAGTTCTTGGAAGGATAATGCCTACTAAACCGAAATGGCTAAACCTGAAGGAAATCTTTTACAGCTTGCATAGATTTCGCCTTATCCTCCAACTTTTTCAGTACCTCCTCAGCCTTATCAAAAAGTTTGTCTTTGTGCAAAGGAACATCCAGCAATTTAGATTTTACAGGTTCAGAAAGAGGCTGCTCCCTAAGCCAAGCATGCCTTCTAATAACGGAACCAGTGGCTGCTGCTCTGCAGGAAGCCTCCAAGGTGTCAAAACCACAATGAAGAGAAAGCTTATTACCCAGAGTGGTAGAATTTAGTAAATCTTGTAAGTCTTTGTTCTCTGACATGGAATTAATATCCACAAGCTTAGCCTTAATAGCTTCCAAAGTATGCGGCTGATACTTACGCATGTGAAAAAGACAATTCACAGATCTAATGGCAAGAGTTACAGAGTTATAGACCTTTTTTCCCCCACCAGTCCAAGGCCCTAAACTCCTTATCAGAAGGTACAGGGATTTTAGCAATAGTAGCCTTAACACCCTTGGGACCTTGAGAAATAATCTCAGTATCAGCAGTAGGGTTTCAAAAAAGAAATGGATGAAAATCAGGAACCCTACAATACCTATCAGGTTTTCTGGAAGCAGGAGAAACAGAATTAGAAGTTAAAGAATTTTCCATGAAAACATCATCCACAACTTCCAAAACATGAGGTACAGCCAGACATTTATGCTGTGGCAAATCTAAAAATTCCCGGATCCTCCTCTCAGACTGAGGGAAATCCTGACTTTCCCATTTAAAGTGCTCCCTAAGAGTATTCAAAGTATCCACAAAGGAAAAATCTTCTGGAGGGTAGGCAGAGGAGATGGAATCCTCAAAGCCAGAAAAAAAGTTAAGAATTTCCTTCCTAACCAACAGAAAAACTGGAAACCTCAATCTGATTCAGACAAAACATCAGGAGACAATTCCCTAGCCCTCTTGGAAAGGGGTGGGGGGGGGGGTGAGAGCCCTTAAGGGTAAGAACACCAGCCATCTTTACCAACTGGGACTGAGGTACAGGAGACCAGGCTGATGCCAGTTTGTGGGTAGATTTGCGGCTGAAAAGTTTGCTAGTAATCCGGAGGGACTCGGGAGGCCTAGCAGCTGCAGAAGTCTGAGCTAAGGTATTCGGTCTAGCTCTTGTCTCATGTCGAAGAGAAAAGGCGTCAGAAGCCGGTGCCTGCATAGCGGCTCCGAACCCATCTGAGGTGGCGACAGGTGGTGGGTCTGAAGACAAGATGGCAGCCTGCGGCATGGAGGACTCCGTAAAGGTCTCGGCAAAAGCCTGCGGCTGAAAATCTGCAGACTGTAGGGGCTGCAAAAGCACCTCACTAGCTACCGCTGGGCCGACGACCAATTTCACTGGTGCGTAGTCAGCAGCTTTAACCCTAGGCCTGTGGCGGTCCTTGTCCTTGCGTTTCCTAGGTATATCTGAAGTCGGGAGACCAGAAGATGCCATATCGACAAACCTAGCCCAGACTCCAAAATGCTTATATAAAATCTTAGCTCTACGGCATATGGTAGAGCGGGTTGAAGGAAGCACAGAGATCACAGTTAGAGACGTCGTGCTCAAGGCCCAGACAAGTTATACAATAGGAATGAAAATCACGGTGCGGAATCTGTTTTACACAGGCAAGACAGTTATTAACTTTATCTGACATTCGTTAAACCAAGAAAAGAGGATCCCTAACAGGGTACTTATCTGACGGCGTCTTCAACTTGGTAGTGGGAAAGCAGAAAGAAGGTAAACGGCTGACCGGCACTAGTGCGAATTGCATCTGCTTCATGCACCGCAGCAAGAAAGACTGAGGAAATGGAGTCTGCCACCTTCCTTTATACCGGATGTTCTGTCATCAGTTTACAACAGACGGCAGTCAACGTCATATACCAAGAACTCCGGTATTCAGGCTGACTGAGGGCTACCGGGAGTCGGATAATCAATGTTAGGACTGCAACAGTGAAACACAGAAAATATCAGTTATTTGTGAGGGCTAGTACAGACTTTGTGAAATACTTATTAAACTGCACAGCTATAGAGTCGGAGTCATTAAACTGCACAGCTACAGAGCCGGAGTCATTAGTGGTTGTAGAGGTGGGGTACTAGTGTTTCCAGGTTGTAGGATTTTATTAATAGTGGACCAAAACTTGAGGGTTTTTTTCATGTTTAGTTTGAATATCTTGGTAGTGATAAATCTTATCCTGTTTAATTTCTTTTTAGCTTTATTTCTAAGCTCGTATACGCTTTAGTCACTTGTGCTTTGCTTTTTGCCACAGATTCCAAGCACTCTCTTTTAATGGTGATTTTTTTGTTAACCATGGAGCATAGTTTGCTTTTATTCTTATTGTTTTTTTTTTTACTGAATAAATTTTTGATTTTCAGAAACAAATGCATATATAGTATGTATTTCAAAAAAATATTTACATAGTCAAAGCTTAAAGTGGAGAAAATTCCAAAAACAAACATTACAAAACCAACTATTTACACAGTATGTCTATTCTTGAAAAACTTTTATTTGAATGCATCTTCGAATAAGATTATAATTTATTACTTTCTTCTGTTTCCAGCACTTGATTTACTTTCTGCCAGGCAGTGCTTAAGGAAATAGGTCGTTCCACTCTTTCCTTGACTGTTTTCAATTCCGACTGCAAGGCTGATAAAACCATGTTCTGGAAATGTTTAACACGGAGAGGTTAAGTTTTCCAGTTCTGTGTAATATTTTTCCTTGCAAAAGCAGAGTCCACAAAATTACATATTTTTGCCTTGGAACATAAGAAGGCACAGGTGTATTCAAGAAAAAGTACAGTTTTGTACCTACCATAAATGTAGATGTTCGAAGATCCACATTGCTGCAGTCCTTACACTTGGGTAGTCCGCTGTCCTCGGTCGGCCCGAATATCAAAGTATAAGGCTGACGTCGGTCAAGGCGCATTAGACTGACATCAGGACGTCAGGGTACAAATGCGCATGACCGACGTCATATCCTCAGTCTTTTCTTGCCCCAGATGTCAGAAGACCCTAACAAGAAAGGTCAAAACCCAAAAACAACAAAACCAACAACCAACCACCCTAGCACTAATAATATGTACAATATATACAATATACACAATATTTACAATCCAACCCACACAACCGCCTCTAACTACAGAGGGGAAGGAGGGAGGGTAAATTGGACTGCAGCAATGTGGATCTTCGAACATCTACATTTATGGTAGGTACAAAACTGTACTATGTTCTTCATCTCACATTGCTGCAGTCCTTACACTTGGGTAGAATCCCAAAGCAGAGGTAAGGGAGGCTGGCACAACTATAAAATGCCCTGTAAAATAGCAGTGGCAAAACCAGCCCTAGATTTAGAGTAAATTGGAAGGTGATAATGCTTAGAGAAAGTGTGCACAGAACTCCAAGTAGCTGCCTCCAAGATATCTTTAGTTGCCACCCCCCTTAAAAAAGCTGTTGAAGTGGCAGTAGCCCTAGTGGAATGAGGCCTAATCCCAGCTGGAACCTCCTTGCCATGATGGGAATAACAGAAAGCAATGCAAAACCCAATCCACTTAGAAATAGTTTGTTTTGACACAGGCTTGCCCTGAGAACTCAAAGCAAAAGAAACAAATAACTGCTGAGACTGCCTGAACCCTTTAGTTCTGCTCAAATAATATCGCAACTGCCTGTGTATATCCAAAGTGTGCAAAATCTTTTCCCCTTTATTTTGGGGGTTTGCATAAAAGGTAGGCAAATGAATAGTTTGGTTTAAAGACACACTAGAAACCACTTTAGGCATAAAGGAAGGATTAGTACGTAAAGATACCCTATCCTTATGGAAAATTAAGAAAGGCTCAACTGCCATAAGGGCCTGTAATTCAGAAACCCTTCTCGCAGAGGTAATGGCAAACAAAAAAGCAGTCTTCCATGATAAATATTTCAACTCAGCAGTAGCTGCAGGCTCAAAAGGTTGTAGAGTGAGTTTCTCCAACACAAAATTGAGATCCCAAGCAGGAGTAGGAGCTCGTGGGGGTCTTATATTCTTTGCCCCTCTAAGGAATTGCTTAAAGGATGAGAAAACAATGGTGGGTCACAATCATAGTGAGCAGAAATTGCTGCAGCATGAATCTTAATAGAAGAGAAGGACAAACCTTTGTCCAGTAACTCAGTAAGATATTGAAGAGCCATACTTAAATTAGGCTTAGAAACATCAAATGCTTTTTCTGCACTCCAAAATAAAAATCTCTTCCATTTATCTGCGTACACTTTCCTTGTACTAGGCCTTCTGGCTTCCAAAATAACATTCAAAACTTGCTGTGGAAGCTGAAACCCTCCGGGTTTAAAACAGAATATGCCAGGCTGTCAGGTGAAGAGAGTGAAGTTTGACATTGAGTAAATGACTGTTCTCCTGAGTCAGCAGGTGTGGAATCAAGGTAAAGGCCATGGAGGCTCCCGTACCAGACTTCTCAGTAGTGGGTACCAATGCTGTCGAGGCCAATCTGGAGCTATTAAAATCATCTTTGGCTTGTCCTGTCTGACCTTCAGAAGTACCTTTGGAAGGAGAGGCAGAGGTGGAAAGGCGTACACATGAAGATTGCTCCAATTGAATGAAAGAGCATCCACCTTCCAAGCTGTGGGATGAAAACTTTTTGTGCAAAACTTTGGCAGCTGGTAGTTTAGTGGAGAAGCGAACAGATCTATGTCTGGAGTTCCCCATGACACTGTCAATTTCTGAAATACATGAGGATCCAATTTCCACTCGTGGGGATCCATAATTTGTCTGCTCAACACATCTGCTAAGGAGTTCTGTGCTCCCGGCAGAAACCTTGCCTGAAGATTTAGCTGTAAACTGAGAGCAGTCTCCCACAAAATCACTGCTTGTCTGCACAGAGGATAAGAATGTGTCCCCCCTTGCTTGTTGATGTACCACATGACAGTTGTGTTGTCTGTTAGAATCAACACCTGCCCTGGAAGAAGTAAATCCTTGAAAGCTATTAATGCAAATTGGACTGCTAACATCTCCTTCAGGTTGATATGTAGATGTAGAAGTCTGGCAGGCCACGTGTCTTGTAGCCACTCTCCATTTAGATGAGCTCCCCAAGCTTTGTCTGAGGCATCTGTCGTTAGAATCTGACTCGCCTCTGGCCGGGTCACAGAGAGTCCCTTGTTTAGGTGACATTCCTGAGCCCACCACAAAAATTCCTTTTGAATGCAAGGTATTATCTGAATGACAGTGTCCAAATCTTGGCAGTGCTGTGTCCATACATTTTTGAGATACCATTGTAACTTCCTCATATGCAGTTTGGCATTGGGAAGCACCAGAATACAAGATGCCATGAACCCCAAGGCTTGAAGGACTGTCCTTGCAGTCAGCCTGGACTGATGAGACAATTGATGGAAGTAAAGAGAAAGATTCTTTTGTTTGTCCGGGGTCAAAAAGGCCATCTGGGATGCTGTATTCAGTCTCACACCCAGAAAGCACATGTCCTGAGAGGGTACTAGACTGGACTTTATTTCGTTCACAGAATACCCTAGGCATCTTAGCACTGCTATCACATAGTGGAGATGATGAAGAAGCTCTTCTTTTCCTTGAGCCAGAATCAGACAATCGTCCAAATAAGGATAGATCTGTATCCCTCTTAGTCTGAAGAAAGCTATTACTGTAGCCAGAACCTTCGTGAATACTCTGGGAGCAGTAGATAAGCCAAAGGGCAATGCAGAGAACTGATAATGAGAAGTCCCAGCCCGGAAACGTAGATACTTCCTGCAACTTAGCCTGATAGGAACATGAAGGTAAGCCTCCTTGAGATCCAGAGTCACCATCCAATGATCTTTGCCCAGCAGAGGTAAAAGCTGTTGTAACGTCAACATTTTGAACTTGGGAATGTCCAGATAAGTGTTGAGGATAGATAAATCCAAAATTGGTCTCCACGTGTTCCCCTTCTTTGGTACTAGGAACAGGCGAGAATAAAATCCTAGGCCCACTTCTGACAGAGGGACCGCTGAATGGCTCCTATTTGGAGTAGCAGAGAAATCTGTTTGTGAGCCTCTATTCTTTGCTGAGGAGGAACGTCTGGCATGCCTTTGAAAGGAGGCAAGGTATGGAAATAAAACCTGTAACCTTGGTGTATGATATCCAATACCCATCTGTCTTGGGTAATTAAACTCCAATTTTCTTTGAAAAGTGCCAACCGTCCTCCCAAAGGTGCTGCTAGTCGAGAAGACTCTGGCAGCTGAAAAGGTAGGTCATTGGGTCTGTTTACGAAAGGACTGACCCCTGCCCTCACCCGAAGACTGTGCAGGTGAACTCCCTGTTCTAGGCCTGAAAGAGCCCTGAGCTCTGCCCCTACCCCGTCTAGACCTGCCCCTAGACTGGGAATCATAAGAAGGATACGTCCACCCCTTAGTAGGCCAATTTCTGCTAAACTTCGGAGGCTGAACCTGCAAAAAATCTTTAACAGTCTGCATAGACTTAGCCTTGTCTTCCATTTTCTTTAAGACTGCCTCAACAGGTGAACCAAATAACACATCAGATTGTAAAGGAGCATCCAAAATCCTTGTCTTAACATGGTCAGATAAATTCTGATCCCTCAGCCAGGCGTGCCTACGAAGAACTGACCCTGTGGCAGCCACCCTGGACGAGGCTTGTACAGCATCAAAACCACATTGCAAAGAATGCTTACCCACTTGTTCAGAGACATGTACCAAATCCTGTAACTCTTTACAGTCAATACCTTCCGACAGAGCATCTACCTTAGACTTCAATTGAGACAGTAGATAGTTTTGGTATTTCAACATGTGAAACTGGCAATTTAGAGCCCTCATAGCTAGGGTGGAAGACGTATAAACTTTCTTTCCCCATCTATCCAAAGCCCTAGCCTCTTTATCTGGAGGAACCGGATTTTTAACAACAGAAGCCTTAACACCCTTAGGCCCCTGACTAACAGTTTCTGGGTCCGCCCTAGGACTCTTAAAAAGAAACTTATGAGCTTCAGGCACCCTATAATACCTATCCGGCTTTACAGGAGCAGGAGGCAGGGAATCAGGATTAAGAGAAGCCTCTGCAAACACATCCTCCACAACATCCAAAACAGGAGGTATAGCCAAAGGCCTATGCTGGGGTAAAAACAGAAATTCCCTAAGCCTTTTCCTGGAATCTGAGAAATCCTGACCTTCCCACTTAAAATGCTCCCTCATGGAATGGAGGGTCTCTGAAAAAGAAAAATCCTCAGGAGGAGAAGCAGGAGTAGAATCATCCACATCAGAATCAGAATAAGGAGAATACTCCTGCAAGTCTTCAGCCGAAGACTCTGAAACATCTGAAGCCTGCTCAACACTGCCTAACTCAGGCTCCACCCTAGGCCTCTTATCCGGAGGGGGCAAAGAACCTCTAATTAAGGTAATCAAATCTTCTGCCATTTTAAGCATATGCTTCTTGGGCACAGATCCTGAAGAACTAGGAGTGACACCAACTGAAGCTAAACCTGGCCTGCCTCTGGGAGAAGCCTTAGAAACAGAAGGCCTAACCACCCTAGGAAGGGAGGGGAGTACAGTAACCTGAGAAGCCCCTTCAGCCTGACTTGCCTCCTGAGAGGCCACATCCTGCAATAACAAGGTCTCCCCCTGGGCCTCCAGAGAAACCTCGGTGGAACCACCGCTCCACCGATACCTCCAAAGAACCGGCGTCCGGTACGGACGACTCGTCTACCCTGGGCTTAGCTGCTTTATCCTTGCGCTTCTTTGAAGAAGCGGACGTCGGAGCATCCGACGGCATAGTGCAATTGCACCGCTTCCCAAAGACTAACCTGGCACAATCTAACCTTCTCTTAATAGTGCGCTTATTGAACCTAGCACAAAAGCGACATCCAACAACGTCGTGCTCAGGCCCTAAACAAGGAATACACAAGGTATGATAATTTCTATGCGGTATCTGTTTCCCACAAGAAATACAGTTATTCACTTTTTCTGACATCCGGTAAACCACTGAGGCAAGAAAAAAGCAAAATATTCCCCAACGGGGTACTTAGCCAACTTTGACTCGGTCTGAAACTCCGAACTCGAAAAATTTCAGAACGCCGAACAGCACTTGCAACGCTGCTTCTGCATCGGACCATGCGGCAAAAAAGACTGAGGATATGACGTCGGTCATGCGCATTTGTACCCTGACGTCCTGATGTCAGTCTAATGCGCCTTGACCGACGTCAGCCTTATACTTTGATATTCGGGCCGACCGAGGACAGCGGACTACCCAAGTGTAAGGACTGCAGCAATGTGAGATGAAGAACATCGAAAGATTTTGTAAGTAAAAAATTATCAGTGAACAGTGCCTGTAACAAACAGTTAATACTTCCCCATTATTAAAGTAAATTGCATTCATAGAACACGTGTTGCCAACTGGCTACTGATCGTGATTTACACCTCCAACATCTATTTTCTTTATTATATATTAGTTCTGATTTGTGTGCTGTTAAGTATGCTCTATGTATAAACTGCCATGTGAAAAGTTGCCAATACAGTGATAAAGATGTTAGTTTTGGAAATGTAAGAATTAGATTTTTATCTTTTATCACCTGGCATTTTACCTTCAACTGTTTCATACTATTTCTGTACATTTTGTTTATTAAAAACTCTAGTTTCTTTAATTTGTACAATACTGATAAAATTCCTTTCCTATTTTTGACAAACTCCATCAGCGTTATTAACTGCTCTATGAACTTGGGAACCTTTCCCCTCACAGATGTCTGCATTATTGCCTGTTGGTTTAAAAAGTACAGTTGTGTACACTTACCATAAATGTAGATTTTAGAGTGCATTCACTGTTGCAGTCATTACATTTAGGTCAACTGCCTGAAGGTAGACCTCAGACGGCCTGAACACCAGAGTCTTCGGATTTCTGCATCGGATGCAGTCTCTTCTTCCATGACGTCAGGGGTATAAAACATGCAGCAGATGCCATTACATCAGTTTTTCTTGCCCCAGATGTCAGGTGCCCCCACAACGACGCAATTATATGGTATGGTACACCCCCATCAAAAAGCAAACACACCAGAAAAAAATAACTATACCAAATCAGAAGGAAAGGTAAAGCCAAGAGAAGTCAGGTGGCTGGAGGGAGAGTAACCAGGACTGCAACAGTGAATACACTCAAACATCTACATTTATGGTAAGTGTACACAACTGTACTATACTCTTAGTGTTTCATGGTTGCAGTCATCAAATTTGGGTCAATTCCCAAAGCTAAGGAAGGGAGGAGGAGGAAGTTAGAGAGCATTATGACCAGCTATTAAGCCCTGCAAGACTGCAGTGGCAAATCCAGCTCTGGACTTAGAAAAGATAGGCATGTGGTAATGCTTGATGAAGGTATGTACAGAGCTCCAGGCAGCAGCTTCTAGGATGTCCCTGGTAGGGACTCCTCAGAGAAAAGCCGGAAAGGTAGATGCAGCCCTGGTGGAATGAGATCTTATCCCCTCGAGGGTAGGTTTTCCATGCTGCTTGTAGCAGTAATGAATACAATGGGCTATTCATTTGGAAATGGTTTGCTTTGAAATGGACTTCCCCTCTGTCCCTGCAGCAAAGCCAACTAGCAGCTGTTCAGATTTTCTGAGAGGCTTAGTCCTGTCCAAATAAAATCTAAATTGTCGGTGCACGTCCAGAGAGTGCAGTATTCATTCCCCTTTGTTTTGTGGATTAGGGAAAAAAGTAGGCAAATGAATGGACTGATTTACAGCCACACTAGACAACACCTTGGGCATAAAGAAAGGATTAGTCCTGAGGGAAACCCTGTCCGCATGGAAGATAATAAGTTATGTACTCACCATAACGTTCCATCTGAGTAGGTAAACTTCATTTGTGCATCAACCTATGGGTATCGGATCCATATCGGATCCGAGCCGGCAGCTTCAAACAGCTGAGAACCAAGCTCCTCCCCTTTACCCATAACCCCCATACGATCCCTTCCTGACCTCAGATCGAGTTTTCTTATAAGCATAAACATATAGAACACCAAACAACCACCTCCAAACTCCAACCTAAAGACAATCCGCCATGACAAGCAGGATTCCTTTGAGTATCCATATGGATCAGGGGGACAGAGGGGGGGGGGGTCAGTTGCTGACAAATGAAGTTTACCTACTCAGATGGAACGTTATGGTGAGTACATAACTTCTTAATCTGAAGTAGTTAACTTCATTTGTGCATCAACCTATGGGACAGAGTCCCCAGCTACCTAATTATTGTGAGGTCCTCATGGAAGGATGTTTCGGAGCACTGCAGAGCCGAATGATGGTCTCCCTCTAGAGAAATATCCAATTTGTAATGGTTTATGAGTGTATTAGGTGAAGCCCAAGTGGCTGCTGAACACATGTCATCCAACGACACCCTAGATCAAAAAGCAGCAGAGGTAGAGATTGATAGAGTAGAATGGGCATGGACATCTTGAGGTGCAGGCCGGCCCGAACTCTCATAAGCCAAAAAGATACATTGTGAAATCCATCTGGACAAGGTGACTTTTGATACAGGTTTCCCCAAAGTGGGTTTAGCAAAGGATACAAAAAGCTGGTCTGATTTCCTGTGATCAACTGTCCTGTGCAAATAAAACCTCAGTTGCCTATGTACGTCTAGAGAGTGTAGCTTGTATTCACCTTTATTCTGGTAATTCGGAAAGAATACTGGTAAATTAATAGATTGGTTGATATTAGACTCCGAAGCAATTTTGGGCAGAAAAGAGGGATTGGTCCTGAGTGAAACTATCTTTGTGAAATATTTAATATGGTGGCTTGGCACAAAGGGCTTGAAGTTCCGAAACCCTTCTGGCCGAAGTGATGGCAACAAGAAAAACGGTCTTCCAAGATGAGTATTTCAGATCCACTGAAAATGCAGGCTCAAAGGGAGGAGCTGTCAGAGACTGAAGTACAGTTTTGTATCTACCATAAATGTAGATGTCCGATAGGTATGCATCTGCAGTCATAACATATGGGTTTGTCCTGCCTCAGGCAGCCCTTCGGTCGGCCAGATTCCAAAGTCTGGGTCTGGCCTCGGCTGATGTCGCACTTTTCCCGACGTCAGAGCGTCTGGGGTATATAAAAGCATCAGCCGACACCATCTTCCTCAGTGTTTCTTGCCCCAGATGCCAGGTGCCCTCTAGGAAGGCTAAATTTGGAGAAATGCAATAAATTCAAAACATTTTCAAAAATATATATATATATATATATACAAACAAATACACCATAATAGATCCCCCAGCTAGCTAATAGAGGGGTAAGCACCCTAGGAATACCACAGAGGGGAAGGAGGGAGGGTAAACCAATTCTTAGTAGGCCAATTTCTGCTGAATCTCGGTGGTTGCACTTGCAGAAAGTCCTTGACTGTTTGCACAGATTTTGCCTTTTCTTCAAACTTCTTTAAGACCTCCTGAGCAGAGGAACCAAATAATTTTTGTTTTTCCATTGGAGCATCCAGGAGCTTAGCTTTAACATGGTCTGGTAAAGATTGTTCCTTCAACCAGGCATGCCTACGTATAACTGCCCCTGTCATAGCTGACCTACATGAAGCTTCCAGTGCATCATAACCACACTGCAAAAAATGGTTGCTAACCTGCTGTGAGTTATGTACCAGATCCTGAAGTGATTTACGGTCAAGGGGTTCAGAAGAGGAAAGCTTCTTATGCAACTCATGTAATAAATACTCTTGGTACTGAATCATATGAAATTGACAATTTAATGCCCTCATGGAAAGAGTTGCAGAAGTATATACTTTCTTTCCCCATCTCTCTAAAGCTCTAGACTCCCTTTCAGAAGGAAGAGGATTTTTAGCAGTGGCAGCTGCAACCCCTTTTGGGCCCTGGGAAATAGTTTCTGGGTCTGCAGAGTGGGCCTTTTACAGATGTAGATGAGAATCCGGGACCCTGTAGTACCTATCAGGTTTGGCAGGAGCCGGAGGGAGGGAATCAGGGGCTGTACTAGCATCAAAGTACACATCATCAATAACATTCAAAACAGGAGGTATAGCTAAAGGCCTATGCTGAGGTAAATGAAAAAAGGTCCTTAATCTCTTTCTAGAATCAGAAAATTCCTGGCCCTGCCATTGAAAATGTTCTCTCAGAGTGCAGTCTCTCACCAAATGAAAACTCTTCAGGAGGGGAGGCCGAAGGAATAGATTGTTCAGCATCAGAATCCTCGTAGGCCGAATAAGCCTCCTCCTGGTGATCTGACAACACAGATCCATACGTAGACTCATCTGAAGAGTGGGAGTCAGAGGGCTCAGCCCTGGGCCTTTTGTCTGGTGGTGGTTGAGAGCCCCTGTCCAGGTGAGGTTGAGAACCTCTAAAGAGATAAGATCCTCTGCTAGGCTGAGAATCGGAGAGCCAGTAGAAGGTCTCTGAGAGGTAGTCTTGGGAGGCAAAGCTCTAGCAAGTTTAGCAGCTTTAGCCCTAGAGAAGGCCTTAATGGACATGGATGCAGGGGGTCTGGCTGCACCACGTGCAGGAGTAGACTTGTCTAAAGGAATGGTGTCTGACATTTCCTGGACACCGGTTTCAGTAGGTAATTCAATAACCTACTCGGCCGGGGCCTCCAGGGCCGAGGTAGTCGGTTGCGTGGATTCGGTTAAAGGAAGCACCAAGGACTCTGTTTCGGCCGAAACAGAGACACTCGCGGTAGGCCTAACCGTGGTTTCAGCCGAAACCGCGGGCCGCGAGTGTCGGTCCTTGTCCTTCCGTTTTTTCACCACATGTGAAGTCGGAGTCTCTGACGGCATCTTGTACGCAAAATTAGCCACAAAGAATTCCTCTGCAAACTCCGACCGACGTCTAAGAGTTCGTCGGTTGAAGGAAGCACAGGCTGAGCAGGCCGAGACGTCGTGGTCTGGGCCTAAGCAAGGGAGGCAGTAAGAGTGGAAATCCTTATGAGGTATTTGTTTCCCACAAGTTAAACAATTATTTACTTTATCTGACATCGGCTGAGGCAAGAGAGAGTCCCCAACGGGGTACTTAGCTTTTTCGAAGTCTTCGGTAGCTGAATCACAGGAGCTGGCCGACCGGCACTTCGGAACTGCTTCTGCTTCGGGCACCACGTGGCAAGAAAGACTGAGGAAGATGGCGTCGGCTGATGCTTTTATACCCCAAACGCTCTGACGTCGGGGAAAGTGCGACATCAGCCGAGGCCAGACCCAGCCTTTGGAATCCAGCCGACCGAAGGGCTGCCTGAGGCAGGACAACCCATATGTTATGACTGCAGATGCATCCTTGAAGAACATCAAGGGTTAAGTCCCAAGGAGGGACTGCATGCTTAACCGGAGGCCTCAAAAGGAAAGTGCCCTTTAGGAAGGTCTTACATAATTTAGACGAAGTCAAAGGGCCGAGATCACTCCCGACATGACAGTGAGAGATTGCAGCCAGCTGGACCTTAACCGTAGAAGAACTAGCACCTTGGGCAAATAAGCCTGATAGAAAATCTAACACTGCTGGCAGCGGAGCTGTAAAGGGATGCAAGTTTTGATGCTCCACCCAAATAGAAAAACGCTTCCATTTGCTATTATAAATCCTTCTCGTAGACGGCTTGTGAGCGGCTACTAGTATAGCCTTGACAGGGGACGAGATACCGGGAGTCCTAGCTATCAGTGGAACTGGATCAACCAAGCTGTCAGCGTGAGGCTGTCCAGGTTCAGAATTGACAGGCCTAATGGGTGAGAGATCAGATCCGGGATGGGATCTAGAATCCATGGGGGATTCACTAGATGGGACCACAGAAATGGGAAACAAGGTTGACGAGGCCAGAATGGGGCAATGAGGATTATTCTGCTCCCCAACCGAAGGGCTTTCTGTCAGAACTTTAGCATCAGTGGAAGAGGAGGGTAAGCATAAAGTAGACCGGGTCGCCAACCATTCACCAGAGCGTCACTGGGGGATTCCCCAGATGGGGGAATTAGAGCGAAGTAGTCGCTGCACTTTGCGTTCAAAGGCGAGGTGAAAAGGTCGCAGCGAGGTTGACCCCATTTGGAGAAGATTAACTTCGCTACTTTGGGGTTCAGAGACCACTCGTATGGTGAGAGAATGGTTCGACAGCCTGTCTACCAAGATGTTGGACCGGCCCGGAATGTGCGTCACTATGAGAAAGGAGTTGTTAGATATCACCCATACCCACACTCTCATGGCCTCCCGACAAAGTGGATAGGACCTGGTTCCCCCTTGTTTGTTGATATACTAGAGAACCGACATATTGTCGGTTTGAATCGCAACTGTCCCCAAGGGAAGAAGGCTGTGAAGTGCTTGCAACGCCAAAAGCACTGCTCTCATCTCTAGGACATTGAAATGCAAAAGGGTCTCCGAATGGGTCCACGTGCCTTGGACAGTCCTGCCCAAGCAGTGCCCCCCCACCCGAGGCGAGAAGCATCCGTGGTCACCATGGCTAAGGGAGAGGACAGAGAAGGGGCACCCTTTCTGGAGGTCCGGGGACTGGAGCCACCATAAGAGGGCTTTCCTGCAGACCCTGCTGAGGGGAACGGGGAAGCTCATCGGATTCCGCAGGAGGGACCATTCGACTTGCAAGGTCCATTTAAGAATTCTCATACTCAAGCGCACCAAGGAGAGAAGGTTGATAGTTGCCGCCACAGAGCCTAACGCCCTCGGGACGAATTCCACAGAGGGAGCTGGGGATTGAAGAAGGGCCAATATGTGGAGTTTTAGAGGTTGAAGCCTGTCTGGAGTCGAGAAGATTAGAAGCTGGTTTGTGTTTAATCTGGCTCCAATGAAATCTGAGATTTGGGTTGGAAGAAGGGTAGATTTCTTGATGTTGATCGTGATCCCCAGCCGGGGAGCTAAATGGAGAAAGTAGTCATTGGCTGCGCATAGTAGATGCCTGGTGGGGGCGGTCAGGAGCCAGTCATCCAGGTATGGAAAGACCTGAATTCCCTGGAGTCTCACGTGGGCTGCTACAACTGTCAAGACTTTGGTGAACACCCTGGGGGCTGTGGTGAGACCAAAGGGGAGGACCCTGAACTGGTAATGGCTGGCTCCCAGCCGGAAGCGGAGAAACCTCCTGGATCGTCTGTCCATCAAAATGTGGTAGTACGCATCCTTGAGGTCTATGTAGCACATCCAGTCGTTCTCCTGTAGAAGTGGGAGAATGGATTGGAGAGTGACCATCCAGAAATTTTCTTTGGCTACTGACAGGTTTAGGAAGGACAGGTTGAGGATTGGTCTAAAGTCCCCCGTCTTTTTTGGCACCAAGAAGAACCTGGAGTAAAAGCCTGATCCGGACTGCCCTGGGGGGGGGGGGGGGGGGGACATGCTGGATTGCTCTTTTTTCTAGCAGCTGGAGAATTTCCTCGGCTGCCGCCTCCCTTTGATTGGGTGGGACATCGAGGAAGTTCCAGGGAGTGGAAGGGGGATAGAGAAAAGGTATCTTGAAGCCTCTGGATATGATCTGAAGCACCCAGCAACCTGTTGTAATGGACTCCCAAGCTGCCAGGTGCCTCGAGAAACGCCCCCCAACTGCCTCCGAGAGTGGAGCAGTCAGGTAACCCCTCAGGGTTGCTGCGTGGGCCGATCAGAGAAAGGTTCGCAGGACCCGAAGTTCTTTGGACCCCCCTCTGCCTCTAGGGCATCGCCCACTCTGTCCTCCTCTGCCTCTGAAGGACGAGGGGTGCTGAGCGAAACGGGATTGTTGAGACTTCCGGAACCACATCATCTGTCCCTTTTGGTTCCTCAAGAAGGACCTCTGGGGAGCAGAGAAGCAGACTCAAATGGCAGACGTCTTCCTGACGTTCTTGCTCTGGACCAATGTGTCACGTACGGTCGTGCCAAAAAGAGCAACACCATCAAACGGGGCATTTGCGAAGGACACCTTGAAGGGTTCGGTGAAATTACAGTGACGGAGCCACACCTGTCGCCGTAGGACACCCGCTCCGCTGGCTCTAGCGGCTCCTTCCGTGGCATGGGATAGTAACCGCATAGAGGTATTAGAGATAGATTTGAGAATGGCCATTCAGGTTGAGAACACTTTCTTATCCTCCACCGACATGGACTCTGGGGGGCAACCCAGCATATTCTTTAATGAAATCCCACTGGAGTCGTATCACGTGTGCCATATAATTCAGTGACCTCACAGCGAAGGTGGCTGAAGCGAACACCCGCTTCCCCAGACGGTCCATCGTCCGAGACTCCTTGCCTGGAGGATGGACCGAGGAACTCTCCTGGGCCAGTTCCCTTTTGGTGGCGGCCGCCACCAACATGGCATCAACCGGAGCTCCCTTGCTCCAACATGACTTATCCGAAGGGGGTCTGAGGATTTTGCCAGGCCTCTTTGGGATGGGCTCCACAGTGTCCGGTTCCTTCCACGCCCTGGTAGTGATCAGGTCTACCAGGGAGTCGGCGGGAGGGGACACCCAAGAGGTAGATGGGCCTGTATCAAATGCCTCCAGAAACACATTCTCGTCAGAGGAAGGTTTTGGGGTTGACCACCCCCCTCTTATCCGAAGCATCTCCATGATGTCTCTGAAGGAGACTTCTTCGGGGGGTGACCTTGGGGAACCTTCCCCTTCCTCCAAGTCTGTGTCCTCTGTCAAGGACTCAGGTGAGTCCAAGTGCCTCCTTTTGCACTTGCGTTTGTGAGGGACCTCCTCGGGGGCGATGTCCGAGGAGGCCTCACCAGCTACATCCTGTTCCGGCAAGGAAACAATCTGGGATGTTTGCGCAGGCTGTCCCTGGGACCGGGTGATGGAAGGTAGACCCGTCTGAGAGGGAGTGCAGGGTGAAGCCGCAGCCGAAGCCAGGGGCCTTGAGTCCCTCGACAATACCCTCTCCACAACATCGAATGCAGAGGGAGAGCTGCTCCCTATCGGATCCGAGAGTAGATACTGACACCTCCGGATCCGAAGCTCAGCTCTCTGCTCCGAGAGCTCGGATCCCAAGAAAAGGGACCCGATAAGACTCGAGGGCGCCATCGGAACTGAAGTACCGGAGACGAACGGCGCCGATGCTCCCCCGGCTCCACCGCTACCCGGTTACAAAGACTCAGAGCCCCGATAGTGGGTCGGAGAAGGAGCGATCGGGGTGAAAGAGGGGGTCGAGCTCCCCCCCCAGTGGGGGGGGGGGGCAGGAGCACTCCCATCTGCATCTGGGCCTGGAGGAACCTACGCATCATCCAGTCCAAGTCTGCGGAGATGCTACGGGTAGACCTCGATGAAGCCACAGAGGCAGGCCGAGAATGCCGCCTCGATTACCTCGAAGGGAACCGGGTCTCCTCCTCGTCCTGCTCCGGCAAGAAACGGGGAGATCGGAGCCGGGAAGGAGAAGATCCAGAGGCCATATGAGGAGAAGCTCGCTTAGATGGCGGAGCCAAAGAAGCGGTCTCGTGATGTTTCCGCTTCTCCTTCCTAGCTTCCCTCTCCTCTTGGCCAAGGGTGAGTCCTGGCCAGAGGGAGAGAAGGTAGTGCCGCCGTAGCCTCGGCAGAAGCCACGGAGGGACTGGAGGACGAAGCAGAGTCCAGGGGCAACAGTCTCACCAGAATTAGCTTCGACCTCCTGTCCCTGATGTCCCTGGGGTTGAACTCTGCACAAACAGAGCAGCCCGAAGTGAGATGTTCAACCCCAAGGCAAATAACGCACCGAGTGTGGCCATCCCGCTGGGGACAGCTTATGGCCACACTCAGTACATTTAGAAAAGAAAGATTTGGGCGCCTCTGACTTTTTTTTAACCCACACGCTAGGCCCCAAAAAACGGACACACCTCAACACACACACACGGAGAGGGAGTACACTAACACTGACTAACAAAAAAGTACAGTTTTGTACCTACCATAAATGTAGATGTTCGAGGATTCCATTGCTGCAGTCCTTACTATTGGGTATAGTCCGCATCCAGTCGGCCCGAATACCAGAGTATAAGGCTGACGTCGGTCAGGGCGCATTAGACTGACGTCAGTACGTCAGGGTACTAATGCGCATGACCGGCGTCATATCTTCAGTCTTTTCTTGCCCCAGATGTCAGAAGACCCTAAAAAGACAAGGCCCAAAATACCTGCACCAAAACATGAACAATATATACAAAAATATAAGCAGGTAAACTCACCTACACAACCACCCTTAAACACAGAGGGGAAGGAGGGAGGGTAAATTGGACTGCAGCAATGGAATCCTCGAACATCTACATTTATGGTAGGTACAAAACTGTACTATGTTCTTCGCTTCCATTGCTGCAGTCCTTACTATTGGGTAGAATCCCAAAGCAGTGGTAAGGATGACTGGCAAATCATAAAGTAGCAGGTGCTGACACCATGCCTTGCAAACCAGCTGTGACAAAACCAGCCCTAGACTTAGAGTAGATAGGAAGGTGATAATGCTTAGAGAAAGTATGCACTGAACTCCAAGTAGCTGCTGCCAATATATCCTTAGTTGCAACTCGTAGTAGAAATGCTGTTGAAGTGGCAGTAGCCCTAGTGGAATGAGGCCTAATCCCAGCTGGAACCTCCTTGCCATGATGGGAATAACAAAATGCAATGCAAAAGCCAATCCACCTAGAAATAGTTTGTTTTGACACAGGCTTGCCCTGAACTCAAAGCAAAGGAAACAAACAACTGCTGAGACTGCCTAAAATCCTTAGTCCTGCTTAAGTAATAACGCAATTGCCTGTGTACATCTAAAGTATGCAAAATCTTTTCCCCTTTATTTTGGGGGTCTGCATAAAAAGTAGGCAAATGAATAGTTTGGTTTAAAGCCACACTAGAAACCACCTTAGGCATAAAGGAAGGATTAGTACGTAATGATACCCTATCCTTATGGAAAATCAAAAGGGCTCGACTGCCATAAGGGCCTGCAACTCAGACACCCTTCTTGCAGAAGTAATAGCCAACAAAAAGCAGTCTTCCATGACAAATATTTCAATTCAGCAGTAGCCGCAGGCTCAAAAGGTTGTAGAGTAAGTTTTTCCAACACAAAATTGAGATCCCAAGCAGGAGTAGGAGCTCTACGGGGGGGTGTTATATTTTTAGCCCCTCTAAGAAACTGCTTGAACAAAGGATGCGAAAACAATGGTGGGTCACAATCATAGTGAGCTGAGATTGCTGCAGCATGAATCTTAATGGAAGAGAAGGACAGACCCTTGTCCAGTAACTCAGTAAGATATTGAAGAGCCATACTCAAATTAGGTTCAGAAATCTCCAAATTCTTTGCTTTACTCCAAAATAAAAATCTCTTCCATTTTGCTGCGTACACTTTCCTTGTACTAGGTCTTCTAGCTTCCCTAATCACATTTAAAACTTGTTGAGGAAGTTGAGACCTGCTGTGTTTCAACACAGAATATGCCAGGCTGTCAGATGAAGAGAGTGAAGCTTGACATTGAGCAGATGACCGTCCTGCTGGGATAACAGATGTGGAATCAAAGGTTAAGGCCATGGAGGCTTCTTTACCAGACTCCGTAGTAGAGGGTACCAGTGTTGCCGAGGCCAATCTGGAGCTATCAAAATCATCCTTGGCCTGTCCTGTCTGACCTTTAACAGTACCTTTGGAAGAAGAGGCAGAGGTGGAAAGGCATACACATGAAGGTTTGTCCAACTGAAAGACAGAGCATCCACTTTCTAAGCTGTGTGATGAAACCCCTTTGTGCAAAACTGTGGCAGCTGGTGGTTTAGTGGAGAAGCGAACAGATCTATGTCTGGAGTTCCCCAAGACACTGTCAATTTCTGAAATACATGAAGATCCAGTTTCCACTTGTGGGGATCCATGATTTGTCTGCTTAACATATCTGCTAAGGAGTTCTGTGCTCCTGGCAGAAACCTTGCCTGAAGAGTTAGGTGCAAGCGTGGCAGTCTCCCATAAAATCATTGCTTGCCTGCATAGAGGATAAGAATGTGTTCCCCTTGTTTGTTGAAGTACCACATGACAGTTGTGTTGTCTGTTAGAATCAACACCTGCCCTGGAAGAAGTAACTCCTTGAAAGCCAGCAATGCGAACTGGACTGCTAACATCTCCTTCATGTTGATATGTAGATGCTGTAGTCTGGCAGGCCACTTGTCTTGTATCCACTTTCCATTTAGATGAGCTCCCCAAGCAATGTCTGAGGCATCTGTCGGTAAAATCTGACTCGCCTCTGGCCGGGTCACAGAGAGTCCCTTGTTTAGGTGACATTCCTGAGCCCACCACAAAAATTCTCTTTGAAGGCAAGGTATTATTTGAATGACAGTGTCTAAATACTGGCAGTGCTGTGTCCATACATTTTTGAGATACCATTGTAACTTCCTCATATGCAGTTTGGCATTGGGAAGCACCAGAATACAAGATGCCATGAACCCTAATGCTTGTAGGACTGTCTCTGCAGTCAGCACGGACTGATGAGATAGTTGATGGAAGTAAAGTGATAGACTCTTTTGTTTGTCCGGGGTTAAAAGGCCATCTGGGCTGCTGTATTCAGTCTCACACCCAGAAAGCACATGTCTTGAGAGGGTACTAGACTGGACTTTATTTCGTTCACAGAATACCCTAGGCATCTTAGCACTGCTATAAGATATTCCAGATGCTGTAGAAGGTCTTCCTTTTCTTGAGCCAGAATCAGGCAGTCGCCTAAATAAGGATAGATTTGAAGTCCTTGTAGCCGAAGTAAGCTATCACTGGAGCCAGAACCTTTGTGAATACTCTGGGCAGTAGATAAGCCAAAGGGCAATGCAGAGAACTGATAATGAGAATCTCCAGCTCGAAACCGCAGATACTTCCTGTAACTTAGCCTGATAGGCACATGAAGGTAAGCTTCCTCGAGATCTAAAGTTACCATCTAGTGATCTTTGCCCAGCAGGGGTAAAAGCTGTTGTAACGTCAACATCTTGAACTTGGGAATGTCCAGATAAGTGTTGAGGAGAGATAAATCCAAAAGCAGTCTCCACGTGTTCCCCTTCTTTGATACTAGGAACATGCGAGAATAAAATCCTAGGCCCCTTTCTGATACAGGGACTGGCTGAATGATGTCCAACACCCATCTGTCTTGAGTAATTAAATCCCAATTTTCTTTGAAAAGAGACAGTCGTCCTTCCAAAGGAGCTGCCAGACGAGAATCTACTGGCAGCTGAAAAGGCAGGTCATTGGGTCTGTTTACGAAAGGACTGACCCCTGCCCTCACCAGAAGTCTGAGCAGGTGAACACCCTGTTCTAGGCCTAAAAGAACCTTGAGCCCTGCCCCTACCACGTCTAGGCCTACCCCTAGACTGGGAATCATAAGCAGGATATGTCCACCCCTTAGCAGGCCAATTTCTACTAAACTTCGGTGGCTGTACCTGCAAAAAATCTTTAACAGTTTGCATAGACTTAGCTTTGTCCTCCATTTTCTTTAAAACTGCTTCCACAGGTGAACCAAACAACACATCAGACTGTAAAGGAGCATCCAAAATCCTTGTCTTAACATGCTCAGCCAAATTTTGATCCCTCAACCAGGCATGCCTGCGAAGAACAGAACTAGTGGCAGCCACCCTCGAGGAGGCCTGCACAGCATCAAAACCACATTGCAAAGAATGCTTGCCCACTTGTTCAGACACAAACTAAATCCAGCAAGTCTTTACAATCAATACCTTCCGCCAAAGCATCCACCTTAGATTTCAATTGTGAAAGGAGATAATGTTGATATTTCAGCATGTGAAACTGACAATTCAACGCTCTCATGGCTAGAGTGGAAGAAGTATACACTTTCTTACCCCACCTATCTAACGCCCTTGCCTCTTTGTCAGTGGGAACAGGATTTTTAACCACAGAGGCCTTAACACCTTTAGGCCCCTGAGAAACAGTTTCTGGGTCCGCCCTAGGACTCTTAAACAAATACTTATGAGCTTCGGGCACCCTATAGTACCTATCAGGTTTAACAGGAGCAGGAGGCAAAGAATCAGGGTTCAGGGAAGCCTCTGCAAAAACATCTTCCACCACATTCAACACAGGAGGTATAGCTAAGGGCCTATGCTGGGGTAAAAACAAGAATTCCCTAAGCCTCTTCCTGGAATCAGAGTAATCCTGGCCTTCCCATTTAAAGTGCTCCCTCATGGAATGCAGAGTCTCTGAAAATGAAAAATCCTCAGGAGGAGAAGCCGAAGGAGTGGCATCATCCACATCAGAATAATGAGGATACTCCTGCAAATCTTCCGCAGAAGACTCAGAAGCCCCTGAACCCTGTTCAAAACTGTCAAACTCTGGTTCCACTCTAGGCCTCTTATCAGGAGGGCCCATAGAACCTCTAATCATAGTAATCAAATCTTCTGCCATTTTAAGCATATGTTTCTTAGGTACAGAACCCGAAAGGCTAGGAGAAGCCCCTACTGAAGCTGAAGTTGGCCTACCTCTAAAAGAAGTTTTGGCAACAGAAGGAGAGGCTCTAACTACTGTGGGAAAAGAGGGAAGAATAGTTACCTGAGAAGCCCCCTCAGCCTGGCCTGCCTCCTGAGAGGGTACATCCTGTAACAGTAAAGTTTCTGCCTGAGACTCCATAGAAACTCCTGGCAAAACCTCTGGCTCCACTGAGCCACCTAAAGAACCGACGTCCGGGACTGCCGGTTCATCAACCCTAGGCTTCACTGTTTTGTCCTTGCGCTTCTTGGACGAAGCGGGCGTCGGAGCATCCGACGGCATTTTATAATTGCAACGCTTCCCAAACACTAATCTGGCACAGTCTAACCTCCTCTTAATAGTGCGTTTGTTAAACCTAGCACAAGAGCGGCAACCAACAACGTCGTGCTCAGGCCCTAAACAAGGTATACACAATGTATGGTAATCCCTATGAGGTATTTGTTTCCCACAAGAAATACAGTTATTCACTTTTTCTGACATCCGGTTAAATACTGAGGCAAGAAAAAAACAAAATGTTCCCAACGGGTACTTAGCCAACTCTGATTCGGTCTGAAACTCCGGTTTCGGAAATATTTCAGAACGCCAACCTGCACTCGCAAAACTGCTTCTGCATCGGACCACGCGGCAAAAAAGACTGAAGATATGACGCCGGTCATGCGCATTAGTACCCTGACGTACTGACGTCAGTCTAATGCGCCCTGACCGACGTCAGCCTTATACTCTGGTATTCGGGCCGACTGGATGCGGACTATACCCAATAGTAAGGACTGCAGCAATGGAAAACGAAGAACATCAGAGGTACACTAACCTAACCATGAGAGAAAACACTCACAATATTTTTAACAAAAATATAAAAAGGAGAGATTTTCCTCACAAAACTCCTACGCTATGCCTGGAAGCTCGTTTCAAAGCTGCTGTTGAGAACCGTGGCAAACGAGACCTGAGGTCAGGAAGGGATAGCAGGGGTTATGGGTAAAGGGGAGGGAGCTTGGAGCTCAGATCTTAGCTGTTTGAAGCTGCCGGCTCAGATCCGATATGGATCCGATACCCATAAGTTGATGCACAAATTAAGTTACTTCAGATTGAAGGGTTCCACTGCCATGAGGGCCTGTAATTAAGACTCTTCTTGCTGAAGTGATGGCTAGAAGGAAGGCTGTTTTCCAAGAAAGGAATTTCAACTCTGCTGTTGCAGCTGGCTCAAAGGGAGGGGGGGGGGGAGAGAAGAGTGAGCTTTTCCAATACAAAGTTAAGGTCCCAGAGGATGGAGTGAGAGCTATCCGGGGGGGGGGGGGGGGTCAAATTTTTGGCCCCTCTACGGAATTGTTTTAGCAAAGGATGAGAGAAGAGGAATGGCTCAGTATTATAATGTGCTGAAATGGCAGAGGCATGAATTTTAATTGATGAGAAGGATAGGCCCTTGTGGAGCATTTCTGTTAAGTACTGTAGAACATGAGGTAAATTGGGCACTGTTGTGCCCATCCCCTGAGCCTGGCTCCAGGAACAGTATCTTTTCCATTTTTCAGCATAGGATTTTCTAGTACTTGGCCTCATTGCCTCCAAAATGACAGCAAGCACCTGCTTACTACTGAGGGATGCTAGTGGAGAGCTCAAGGAATAAGCCAGGCTGCAAGGTTCAGGGTTTGAAGCTGAGGGTGCAGAATCTGGCCCGCCTGCTGGGACAGCAGAGAAAGGGTCCGAGGCAGATGCCATGGTTGCAGCAGTGTCCTACTGCGCAAGAGGGGGTACCAGTGCTGGCATGGCCAGTCTGGTGCAATCAGTATTGTCCTTGGCTTGCCCTGTTTGATCTTTAGTACAACCTTCGAGAGGAGAGGCAGAGGGGGAAAGGCATAAACTGAGAGGCTTTCCCAGGTAAAGAACAGAGCATCCACTTTCCAACCTTGGATGTGGGGAGCTCTTGTGCAGAATTTGTTCAATTGGTAGTTCTGAGGGGAGGCAAACAGGTCTACCTCTGGAGTCCCCCCATTTGTTCCTCAAGAGGTTGAATATTTTGGGTTCTAGTTTTCATTCGTGCTGGTCCATGAGATTTCTGCTCAAGTCTGCCAGTGAATTTAGTTTGCCTGGCAGGAATTGAGCTTGTAGGTGTACTTGGTAACTCAAGACTGTGTTCCACAGAGCCATGGCTAGTCTGCAGAGAGAGTACAAGTGGGTCCCCCCCCTGCTTGTTTATGTACCACATTAACTATACTATAACTGTAGTGTTGTCTGTCTTTACCAATAGTTATCCTGGAAGAATATGGTCTTTGAAGGCTGCCAAAGCATTCTGTACAGCTAACATTTCTTTTTGATTGATATGCAGGTGCATCTGTCTCAGGTTACATTTGCCCTGAATGCCCTGCCATGTGAGCCCTCCATGCATAGTCTGATGCATCTGTTCGGGTTTGGGCGGCAGGGGGCAGAGTGAAAGGGAGTCCCTTGTCGTGATAGCAGGCCTCTGCCCACCAAAGGAACTCTTGTCTTCATACGAGGAATGATAGAAATCATTGTTTCCAGGTAATGAGAATGTTGACACCATAGGCTTTTTAGATACCATTGGAGTTTCCTCATATGCAGTCTTGCATATGGAATTGAACCCCAGGGCTTTCAGTATTTTCCTTGCAGATAGCTCGGGTTTTGTGGCCAATAGTTTGAAGTAGGTTGTCAAATAACTTATTTCTCCGGAGTGAGGAATGCCATCTGGAAAGTTGTGTTCAAGCTTGCTCCCAGGAATACAATCGGTTGGCAGGGTACCAGGCGAGATTTCTTTTCGTTGGTGGTGTACCCCAGTGAGGTTAGAAGTTTCTTTACGAATGTCAGGTGTTGTAATAGAAAGTCCTGGCTTTCAGCCTCAATCAGACAATTGTCCAAGTACGGGTAAATTTTAATATTTCTCTGCCTGCAAAATGCAATGGCTGGAGCTCAATACTTTTGTGAATACACTGGGCACAACAGATAAGCCAAAGGAAAGTGCAGAGAACTGAATGCATGGAGCCTGTCCTGAAACGTAGGTATTTCCTGCAAGATTTCCTTATTGGAATGTGCAGGTAAGCTTCCTTTAAGTCTAGGGATGCCAGCCAGGCATCCTCGGCTAGCATGGGAAGAAGCTGTTGAAGAGTTAGCATTTTGAATTTTGGAACTACCAAAAAGGAGTTAAAAACAGATAGGTCCAGGATAGGACGCCAGGAGTTGTCTTTTCTGGGTACCAGAAAAAGTCTTGAATAAAAACCTTGCCCCCTTTGCTCTGCTGGGACAGGCTGAATAGCCCTGAGGAGAGAGAACCTGCTGTTGGGCCTCCGCCCATTGATTTGGGGGTAGGTCTGGCCAACCATTTGGGGTAGTGTGGAAGTGGAATCTGTATCCTTGGGAAACCATGTTCAAAACCCATTTGTCTTGGGTAATGAGTTAACAGTTTTTTGCATGCAGAGTGAGCTTTCCTCCTAAGGGAGCAGGTAGTTGAACAGGGTTTGGAAGGGTTAAGGTTAAGTTATTGTGCCATTTTCCCATAGGGGGTGGCTTACTACTCCATGCTTTGGAAGTGGGAGCCTCCCACTGCTTAGGTCTGTGCGTAGCCTCAGACTAACCTAGGTGATCTGCTGTTCCTGGGTTTGAACTGAGAAGGCCTGGAAGGGACTGGAAAGGACCAGTTCATTTTGAAGGCCAATGCCTACTGAAACTGGGAGGCTGTACTTGTAGGAAATCTTTAACAGTTTGCATAGATTTAGCTTTTTCCTCCATCCTTTTGAGGACTTCTGCTTGTTGCCAAAAAGGCAGTCTTGGTATAAAGGAGTATCCAGTAATTTAGCTTTTACATTATCTGGCAAGTTTTGTTCCTTAAGCCAAGCATGCCTTCTAAGTACAGACCCAGTGACAGCAGCCATGCAAGATGCTTCTAAAGCGTCAAAACTACATTGCAAAGTATGTTTACCAACTTGTTCTGCAGAAAGCATTAAATCTTGCAATTCTTTGTGTTCAGCACAGTCAGTTAACATCATTTTTCTGTTTAAGTAGTCCCATAACATGCTGCTGATACTTTAACATATGAAACTGGCAATTTAAAAGCCTAATGGCCAAAGTGGCAGAAGTGTATACCTTCTAACCCCACCTGTCTAAGGCTCTAGAATATCAGAAGGGGTAGGATTTTTGGCAGCAGTAGCCTTAATGCCTTTTGGTTCTTGGGAAATGGTCTCAGGATCCGCAGAAAGATTCTTGAAGAGGAACTTGAGAGAGTCAGGTACTCTGTAGTACCAGTCAGGTTTTCTGGGAATTGAAGGTAAAGTGTCTGAGGTAAGGCTAGATTCCAAGAAAGCACCATCTACAATGTCCAGAACAGAAGGGATAGCTAAAGGCCTGTATTGAGGCAGGAGTAAGAACTCCCCAAGTCTCTTTTTGGACTCTGAGTATCCTGGCTTTCTCAAAGGAAATGCTCCTTAAGAGAATGCAAGGTTTCACCGAAAGATCAATCTTCTGGAGGGGAGGCAGAGGGAATGGAATCCTCTGCATCAGAATCCTCATAAGTAGATAAGGGCAAATCCTGGTAATCAGGAGCAGAAATATCAGATTCCTGATAAGAAGAATCAGAAATAAATTCAGTTATAGGTCTCAGAGGGGGAAGGCTGGCTTCCCCTAATTAAGGTAATAAGGTCTTCAGCCATTTGTTTTTGAGGCATATGGGCCAGAGACTGCAGTTTGGTCATCAGTTTTCTAGACTTAGTCTGAGTTTTTGGCCTGAGGGATTTGGAACTTCTGGATGGAAATGATGGCATCGGTTTAATATGAATATCTGTAGGCCTGAATACACCCTCAGAAGCCGGTGCTTGCACAGCGGCTCCGGACCCATCCAAGGTAGAGACATCCACAGGTTCCCATAGTCAAAGAAGCTTCTCGCGGCACACCAGACTCCGAATGGGTCTCAGTAGAGGCCTGCAAAACTGAAGTAGCGGGTATCAGGGGCTGCGAAAGCACCTCAATGAGTACCGGCGGACTGGCAACTAGCTTAACGGAAGCGTCATCGGCAGTTTTGGACCTATGCAGTCTATCTCTGTCTTTAACCTTACGTTTTTTCGTTCGATCGGCAGTCAGGTGGCTTAACAAAGCCATTTCGGAGTACTGAGATCAAGTACGAAAGGAATTGGTTGCAAAAACAGCCCGACGAGGAATAGTTTGGGGGTTGAACAAGCCACAAAACCGACAGCGAGGAATGTCGTGGTCTGGGCATAAACAGGGGATGCAGTAAGAATGAAAATCTCTGAGTTATTTGCTTTCCACAGGCAAGACAATTGTTAACTTTTACTGACATCGGCTGGAACAAGAAAAAGGATTCCCAACGGGGTACTTATCTTTTTTGAAGACTTCATTTCTGAAACTCTAAAACGAAAATTTCAGGAGACGGCCGACTGGCAATTGTGAACTGCTTCTGCTTCGGGCACCACATGGCAAGAAAGACTGATTTAATGGTGTCGGCTGCATGTTTTATAGATCTGACATCAAGGAAGAAGGGACAGCATCCGACGCAGAAATCTGAAGGCTCTGGTATTCAGGCCGGCTGAGGGTTACCTGCAAGCAGATAACCCAAATGTGGTGACTGCAACAGGGAAACACGAAGAACATCTGTGTCTTAATCCTTGCAGTGTTAACCACGTTATTTTCAAGGATGAACTCACTAATTTGCTCCATCATTAGTACTTTATTAGTGTTTATCAACTTATGCCAGTAAACTAGACCACTCCTACTAAAAGTTTTAACTGCCGAGTCCGGAGATATTTTGTGTATATGCTACTGGGAATATGAAAACAGACCATACTTCTATATCCGGATTTTTGTTTACAAAGTGCATAGAAGACTTTAAGGTATTGATAATGTATTAAGAATTTATATTTTTGTGTTCCCCCAATGCCATATATTCCTTCAATAACCAAAGAAAGCTATTCAGTAGTATTTCCATACATTTATTGTATCGAGCGATTTTTAACCAGATTTTTTCATGTACTAAATTCCATTTGGAAATATATTCTTTGTTTAACCATAGAGAAACAGATTTTAAAGCTGACGAATGAATATATTCTTCTAAATCTGGTAAGCCTATTCCACCTTCTTCCCATTTGTCAAAATGATGTCTTAGGGGAAGTCTATTTTTTTTTTAGGGTACCATAAGAATTTCATTATTAACCCTTCAAAATTGTTTTAAATATGATTTAGGTGGAGGTAGCGAGCAAGCTTGTATAAAATACAGAATTTTTGGGAATATAATCATTTTAATGATATAGTCTTTCCTCCATGGTAAAAAAATAGCTTAATCCATTTTGTATGAGCTCTCTGATATTATCCAAAATCTCTTTATAGTTTAGTGGCACTGCTGTATCCATGTCATTCGTAATTTTAACTTCTAAACTTAACTTCTAAATATTTGACTATCATTTCTAGATAGATATTTACATTTTTATTTAACGCTTCTTTGTACAAATTAGTAACATATTGGTTTCATTTTCATTAAAAGACAGTCCAGAAATCTTCTTAAACTGTTTTGTTGCTTTCCATAGTTCTTTTAGTGTGTTATCTTCTTTTAAAGTCAATAAAATGTCTGCAAATAGTTGAATCTTTAACTCACGGTCAGAATCTACTTGAATTCCATGAATGTTTAGGTTTGCATGTATGGAATTTGCTAATGGTTCTACTGGAGAAAGTGGACAACCCTGTTTTGTAATGGTAATTGGCTCTGACAAACAGGATCCTATTTTTATGTACTCGGAAGATTTATCATAAAGAGACCTTATCAGTGAGGTAAAATTATTCGAACAACCATACTCCACCACTGCAAGACAAAGGTAATCCCAAACTCACAACCAGTCATCTAAAGGAAACACCTGGAATCCTTGCAACTCAGGTGACATGCAACCACTACCTTACATTTGGTGAACACCCTGGGGGGCTGTGGTGAGACCAAAGGGAAATGACTGGCTCCCAACCGAAGTGCAGGTATCTTCTGGAACACCTCTCAACCGGAAGAGTAGGTATCTTCTGGAGCACCTGTCCATCTTTATGTGGTAGTGCATGTCCTGAAGATTCACTAAGCACATCCAATCATCCTTCTCCAAGAATGGAAGTATGGAGTGAACCATTACCATGTCAAACTTGCTGCAAACTGACCTGTTTAGCTTGCAGAGATCTTGGATGGGTCTCCAGTCCTCTGTTTTCTTTGGAACAAAAAAGAATCTTGAGTAGGTTCAGAATCCTGGTGTGGGGAACGTTTTTGATGATGCTTTTTTTCTAGCACTTCTTGAATTTGTGAAATTGCTTGATCCCTTTGACTGGGTGGAGAATCTGGGATTTTCTTGTTGGGAGGCAGTTGAGAGAAGGGGATCTGGTAACCCCTGGATATTATCCTCTGCACCCCCCGCTCTCCAATGCAGGGACAGGCTATCCCCAACTGCCTCCAGAGGTGGACAAATCAGGCTACCTATTAGGAGCATTGGAAGGGTTTCCCAAAAATTGTTTTTTGGGAGCCCTGGTTCTGCAAGCCTCCTCTGCTGTGAGGGCAGCATCTTTCATTATTGTTGTTCCCCCCCTCTGCCTCTGGGAGAAAAATATCCATGTGTGTCCTGGTAAAAATGCAAATATTTTTTGAACCACATCTTCCAGCTCCTCTCTAACCTTCAAAGTAGGGTCTCTGGGGAGCAGAAAAATGTATGCCTACGGCAGGCAGTCTTACCTTCCTTCTCTCACCTGGAAATGGTGTCCAACATTTACTCCAAAAAGAGAACAACCATTAAACAGGGCATTGACAAAGGGAGACAAAGGGCTATGCAAAGTCACATAGGCACATCCAGGCATGCCTTCTCACAGCAATGCCGGAACCCATCACCCTACTCGTCCCTTTGGCTGTGTGTGCAATAAGCTTATGGAAGTTAACTAATGTATGTACTGTCACTAGCTGGAAAAATAATTGACGTAACCCCTCAGCTACAGTGCTTGCTAAGGTATCAGACAGCTCTTTAATCAGATCCCTTTGTAACCTTGTAAAATGGGAAAGATAGTTCAGCGATCGCAAAGCAAATGCTGCTGGAGAGAAAACACGCTTCCCACATCTGTCGGCCTAGAATCTTTATTAGGAGGGCGGATAGTACACCTCTTGTCTGAGTTCCTTTTTGGTCATTGCTGCCATGACCATGGCATCTACCGCAACACGCTTAGTCCAGAATGCTTTATCTGAAGGAGCTGTAATTATCTTGCTTGGTCTCCAGGGAACAGGCTCCATGGAATCTGGGGTCTCACGTCTGCCGAGATGGTGAGCAGAGTCACCCAGGATGAGGATGGGCGAGAACCAAAAGCTGCCAGGTACACAGACTCCTCAGGAAAAGGATTACTGGACTGCCAGCCACCTCTTTTTCAGTATTTCTAGAATTTGCCCCCCAAAGGATACGTCCTCAGGGGGTGACTGCGGGGATCCTTCTTGCTTTATCAAGGTCAGTGTCTTCAGTGGCAGACTCCTCAGTGGAGTCCCAAATGTTTCCTCTTATAAAGTCTCTTCCTTGGAAGCTCCTCAGTGTAAGACTCTGGGGACGTATCTGAAGAGATAGGGGGACCCTGCTGGGTATACTGGTGCTTGAGGTCTCGCTGTCCCAGTGGAGCGTTCTGGCTGGAAGCAGTAAGTAGGGAATCCTGACAGGACTGAGGATCTGAAGGGGGAGATACAATATTAGTTACAGTGGCAGCTATCACCCTCTCCAAGGCCCCAAAGGCTGACTGTTCCTGAGTGAGACAGGACTCCGGCCCTGATAAGACATGCTTGCGAGAAGAAGCTTTTTCCAACACCAAAGACAGCTCACCCTGGACAGAAGCCGGAGCAAAGCTCACCTGCGTAGAAACCCCGAGATGCATCAACTGGTCCAACATGGGAGTCAAACGCTCTTGAGGACTGCGAGCGTCACTACGACCCCAGCAGCTCTCCAGATCCGATGTTCTCAGATCCAACCTTAAGTGTTGAGTGCATCTGATCAGAGGACTCCTAAACTTGCTCTGAAGTTGGAGGAGAATCCAGACGCGGAGTAGCAAATTCAAGAAGCCCTGAAGCAGAGTGGGTCAGGGCTGAAGGTGACTTAGTTATGCCCTGCACCCACACAATCTTCTGCCAGAAACACTCCTAGTCATCAGTAAAGCTCCTACTTGAACTAGAAGAGGAGAGCCAGACAGGGATCTTGGCCTGGACAAAACGAGGATGGTACTCCGAAAGGTACAAGGTCATAATGTGGAAAGTATCTGGTTTGAGGAAGTCGTAACGGGCTTAAAGGCACTCTTCCTTAGATCAAATACCACCAGATCCAACCCATCTTTAGCAGACTACTCCACGGCCGAAGGATATCAGATCAGACTTCAACTTAGAGGTATCAGACTGAGCCAATGGCGGCATCTTCTTGCACTTATCACCAAGCTTTCACCGACCGGGAAAAAGCAGGACTAGATTGAGCAGACTTCAACTTAGAAGCCAGTTAATGGGGAAACAAATGGTCTCTTCAAAGGCACAGGGACGCATCCCTTTTAAGCTCAATTTATTCCTTCTTTCAACCAACACATGGTGGTTGAAGGAATGATACACAGCAGCTCCCCTTTAAATATAGAGGCCCTAAGCAATGCACGCATAAGTCGTGTGAATCACTAAGTGGGATTTTATGCCCACATCTGGAGCATTTTTTTTTTTTTTTTTTTTTTTTTTTTTTTTTTTAAGTCAGCAGGCTTGCTGTGTTTGTCTGACATGGCGAGAAGGCAGCCACTGAAGTGTGGAATAAAGTTAGTTTTTTTTTTTTTTTTGAGAGAGGGTAATACTATCGACAGTAGTCAAGGCTAACTTAAAAGTTAAGGGATGAGGGAAAACCATACTAAAAAAGACAGCAGAAAAACAAGCAACTTAATAAAAGGTGGTTACCAAGGAAATATGATAATTACTTGAGCAAGGGGAGAAGTAGGTAAACAGTAAAACACAGAAAACTGAGTGGGAATAAGAAAAAGTTGTAACTTAAAGCAATACGACCTGACAATCCAAGAGCTCTAAGAAAGGACCATCTCTTTTGCGGAGTGGCAAATGAGACCTGAATGAACAGGAAGACATGCATCGTGTGTAAGGGGAGTGCCCATGAGCTTCTTTGGTTGCCACAAGCTTAACAGCCAAGTCAGATCTGATGATCAGATCTGTAACCCATCTGTGAGGAGGAGGAGGTTAAAAAATTGACAATATCAGTTCAAAAGTTACACATTACTGCTTAGCATTAGAGCCTTTTAATAATTACAGAGTAATTGCTACTTAGCCAGGGTTTATTTGAGTATACTTGGTTACTATATCAGTTTTTCAGCAGTTGGATTATATGTGTGCGCTATTCTCTATGTGCTACTTGTATTTATGGCTAAATGTAGGTTTATCGGGTTAGGTAGTAGCCAGGAAAACTTATTTGGGCTGCTGACCCAGGCAATGTGCTCACTACATACACTAAGCCTTTTAGTGGTTTCTCTAGCATAGTTTAATTTAACATTTAACAGCTGACCTACATTATTTTCAGGTGGTTTTCCTTGTCTGATTTTCTGTGAGGTCCTGGACACTTGCTTGGAGTACAAATATTTTTCTTTCCTCCAATTTCAGTCTTGTGCTAGCAGGGGGGGGGGTTGCTGCCAACCCCCTCCCCATGGTAGAAAGAAGAAAGCAAGGGGGAAGTGGCCATGTTATGCTAGAAGTAAACAGTAGTCCACAAAAACCCAAAACTGACAGGTGAAGGAAAAGGCAATTAAGACAATCTGGGCTGCTAAAAAAGAATTGCATGTTGTTGCCTTTATACAAGGAGCCAATAATTCACAGAAGGTGGACGGTCTAGTCTAAGTAGTCACAGATTCAATTATACAATTCAGTGAATAAACTTACAAACTTAGGGCCTACATTGGCCAATTTAAAATTTGCCTAAAAGACATCACTGTAGAATACAGAATATCTAATGCAGTTTAAATACTGATAAATCATTTGCCAGTCTTATACATCTAGATAATGAATTCTAGATCTTTCCTACTCTAATATGAAAGAAAGATCTCCAACGTCAAACTGGAAATGCAAATTCTTGCATCTACATTTTTTACTCTTACTACCAGTATCACAATCAATAAAGTCATTATCTAAAATAGCAACCAATAATTTGCCCTTAAGGCATCTATATATCATAATAATGTCACCTCTTAGAAATGAGTAAGCCAAAGAATACAAAGGCATAGAAACCAATCTTTCTTTATAAGATAAGTTATGACGGCCATCTTCGTTAAATTTTTCTGAATCCATTCCAACTTCTTCGGTTGTGAAAATTTAATGCAGAAAAAGACCCCCCATATTCAAAAATAGGTCTTACACTTTTTAAATAGATTTTTGGTAACACCAGACCATCTCTGATTGGCACACATCAAGAGACGCTTCTTCGGTTGTGAAAAGTTAATGCAGAAAAAGGCCCCCCATATTCAAAAATAGGTCTTACACTTTTTAAATAGATTTTTGGTAACACCAGACCATCTCTGATTGGCACACATCAAGAGACGTTCCCTCATAAAACCCTAACATTTCCGAATAGCTTGGCACTAACTTCAAAATTAAGATTCGTATCTAGCATGACACCTAGATCTCTCATTACCTTAAAACAAACAAAATCTGATTGTCCAAGACATAAGCATATTCACTAAGTCCAAGATGTAAACTAGTACATTTCCACTGCTAAACCGCATACTTTTGGTTGTTTTCCATTCATGTATGTTATCCAAGTAAGACTGCCACAGATGAACTGTAATGAGGCAAAGAATTCCTGGTCCTTGATTATTAGGATAATTTCTAATATTTAGGCAAATCAGGGTCAAACATATGGTAGACTGAGTCTATTGCCTTCGTAATACTGAGGGCCAAAGGGAAATTCCCAGTCAAGAGAAGTATTAAGACATTTAATTTTTATGTCTTTCACTAAGGGCTGGACTGAGAAGCTAAGCACAACTCTTTATGGTAGTGCCTGTGATAGGAGCACTATAAGCTGCATCTGCCACAACACATATGCACTTAATGTTATGCATTCCCAATTGCACAGATGTGTGGATGAGAATGGTTAAAATGGTTAATACTTTTTATCTAAATCAACCTCCAAAATTCTACTTGAGTATGTGCTTCTGAAATGTAAGGTTATAAATCCGGCAACTTGGTGCTCTAAAGGACAAGGTTCAAGTCTTCCTGCGCACCTGCCCAGCAGCTTGTTGATACCGGGACAGAGGTTAGCTTATCTGGATGAGGTATAAAATTAACAGCGCTCCTGAACCATGTATAATCTATCTGGTCTCTTAAAAGACAGAGGCTGTGCATCTCACTCCGGTAAGACTGGTTCAAGAAGATCCAGCAGTAGAAGCTATAAGGAAAGTCACTGCCACTGGCTTAAGAAACTCAAAACCCAGCAACTCCAGATCCCTCCTTTGAGCATCCAATACCTTGGTAAGCTACAAAATGAAAATGGTCCCACATACGGGCTAACATATCTCACCAAGGATAAGTCACCTGCTGGAGAGTGGCATTAACTTATCCTTACCGCTGGTATCACAACCCAGGAAAGAGGACATGTTTTAATGATAATCTAATTTTCTCCTGAGCACTGCCTGCTTCAATGGAGTCTTTAGAAAAGTGAGCACTGTCTGTGCTACATTTTACAGTGTGTTCAAAGACAGCCTGACCTGCACAAGTCAGCCCAGGACAGAAAGTACAGTTGTGTACACTTACCATAAATGTAGATGTTAGAGTGTATTCACTGTTGCAGTCATTACATTTGGGTAATCCTGCTGGCAGGATGCCCTCATCCGGCCTGAATTCCTAAGTCTTGGGTCCTGCGTCGGCTGCTGTCGCCCCTTCCCTGACGTCAGATCGTCAGGGGTATAAAAGAAGCAGCCGATGCCATTTTCTTCAGTTTTTCTTGCCCCAGATGTCAGGTGCCCCCAAAAAAGATAGCCAAATTTTATACACACACACACACATATGTGTATATATATATATATATATATATATATATATATATATATATATATATATATGGGTCCCTATCTATTCACCGACAATTCATTTCACTGAAACTCATTTCGTCTACAGTTCATTTCGTCGACAGAAAGATGTGCCCCTTCAAAAATTGTTAGGTGGGGCTTGCCCCACACCCCCATTGGGGGCTGTGCCCCACACCCCCTAACTATATATATCAACTCCAGGGTTGCACAACATTGGGGAAGGGGGCACATCTTTCTGTCGACGAAATGAACTGTCGACGAAATGAGTGTCAGTGAAATGAATTGTCAGTGAATAGATAGGGACCCATATATATATATATATATATATATATATATATATATATATATACACACATATATATATATTCAGAAATACACCAATATAAACTTTAACTTCATCTACAAGCAAATACATCACATAGGTTGTACAAATCAGAGAAAGAAAGATAACTTTCAGAAGGAAAAAGGGGGGTGGCGGGTGGGTAACCCGGACTGCAACAGTGAATACAGTCGAACATATACATTTATGTTAAGTGTACACAACTCTATTATGTTCTTCGTGTTTCACTGTTGCAGTCATTACATTTGGGTAGAGTCCCAAAGCTATGGTTGGGTGGCTGGAGCTGAACAGCATTAGGAGCGGCTAGGAGGCCCTGCAGAACTGAAATGGCAAAGCCTGCCCTGGATTTAGAGTAAAGTGGCAGATGATAATGCTTTGTAAAGGTGTGCACTGAACTTCAAGTAGCAGCCTCTAAAATGTCTTTGGTTGGTATTCCTCTGAGAAAGGCTGCTGAAGTGGCTGCAGCTCTGGTTGAATGTGGCCTAATGCCCTTAGGCACTGGCTTGCCATGCTGTGAGTAGCAGAAACTAATGCAGTGGCCTACCCACTTAGAAATAGTCTGCTTGGAGATGGCCTTTCCTTGTGATCCTGCAGGATATGCCACTAGCAATTGGTCTGACTGCCTGAATATTTTAGTTTTGTCCAAACAGAATCTAAGCTGTCTGTGTACGTCCAAAGAATGCAGAATTCTCTCCCCCTTGTTCTGTGAATTTGGATAAAAAGTTGGCAAATGATTAGTTTGGTTAAGGGCCAGAATGGACACCACCTTAGGCATAAAATGTTGGGTTTGTCCTCACAGAGACCCTGTCTGGATAAAAAATTATAAAAGGTTCCACAGCTACGAGAGCCTGTAGCTCTGACACTCGTCTTACAGAAGTTATTGCTAGGAGCAGAGCTGTTTTCCAAGTTAAAAACTTTATATCCGCAGTAGCAGCTGGCTCAAAAGGAGGTAGGGTGAGTTTTTCCAAGACATAATTGAGGTCCCATGCAGATATTGGTGATCTCCTTGGAGGCCTTAAATTTTTGGCTCCTCTGAGGTATTGCCTTAATAAAGGATGAGAAAAGTGGTGGCTCTGTATTGTAATGAGCCAAAATGGCAGAGGCATGAATTTTAATTGATGAAAAAGATAGGCCTTTGCCCAGCATCTCAATTTAGTATTGCAAAATCTGAGGAATATTTGGTACAGCTGTATCAGTTCCTTCAGCTTGGTTCCAAGCACAAAATCTCTTCCATTTTCCTGCATAGAATTTTCTAGTACTAGGCCTTCTGGCTTCCAAAATGACATCCATCACAGCTTTACTGAGAGGTGTGCTTTTGTATGGCTACATTATCCGCCATGCTGCCAGGTTTTAGAGTCCTGAGTTGGCTGTGCAGAATGTGATTGTTTTGTTGGGACAGAAGATGAGGTATTTGAGGTAAGGTCCAGGCTGGGCATTGAGACAAGTTCCTTAAGATTGGATACCAGTAAAGGCGGGGCCAGTCTGGGGCAATCAGAATAATTTTTGTTTTTTTCCTGTCTGACCTTTAGGAGTACCTTGGGGAGGAGCAGCAGTGGAGGAAAGGCATATACTGTTTTTTCCCGCTGAAAGATAGGGCGTCCACTTTCCATGCTTGTATGTTATAAGTCCTTGTGCAGAATCTTAGTTGACAGTTGTGAGGGGAGGCAAATAGATCTATGTCCGGGCATCCCCATTTCTTTATCATGCTGAAGACTTGTGGATCCAGGTGCCACTTGTAGGGATCCATGAGGTTTCTGCTTAGTTCGTCTGCCAGAGTATTTTCCTTTCCTGGCCGGAATTGTGCCTGCAGATGAACTTGGTAAGTCAGTGCTGTGTCCCATAAAGCCATGGCTAGTCTGCAAAGGGGGTAAGAATGCGTGCCCCCCTGCTTATGTACCACATAACCGAGGTGTTGTCTTGTCTATCAGTTGTCCCATATGAATTAGGTACTTGAAGGCTGTCAGGGCATTTTCAACAGCTAGCATCTCTTTTTGATTGATATGTAGATGCATTTGGTTTGTGAACCAGGTGCCCTGCATGCCTCTTCCTGCCATGTGTGCCCCCCAGGCATAATCTGATGCATCCGTTGTTAGGTTCTGCCTGCTGGGGGTAGTGAGAATGGCTGTCCCTTGTTTTGGTGGCAAGCCTTTGCCCACCATTGAAACTCCTGTTGCAGGCAGGGAATGAGAGTAATCACAGTTCCCAGGCTGTGGCAATGTTGTGTCCAGATGCTTTTTAGGTACCATTGAAGTTTCCTCACATGCAGTCTTGCATATGGAATTAGTAGGATGCAGGATGCCATGAAGTCCAAAGCCTCCAGAAGTTTTCTTGCAGATAGCTGGGCCTTTGTTGCCATTCCCTTGAAATAGGTAGTCAGTTGCCTTTGTCTGGCGTGAGATAAGCCATCTGGACAGTTGTATTTAAGCTTGCACCCAGGAATATTACCTCGAGAGGGTCCTAGTTTTGATTTCTTTTCGTTGATTGTGTACCCCAGGCATGTTAAAAGTCTTTCACAAACGCCAAATGCTGTAGTAGAATGTCCTTGTTCTCTGCTTGAATGAGGCAGTCGTCCAAGGAAGGATATATTTGTATTCCTCTGTCTGCAGAAAGCAATTACTGGTGCCAGGGACTTTGTGAAGACCCTGGGCGCAGTAGAAAAGCCAAAGGGCAGTGCAGAGAATTGGTAATGCTTTGAGCCAGCCTTGAATCTGAGGTATCTTCTACATGCTTGTCTGATTGGGACATGCAGGTATGCCTCTTTTAGGTCTAAAGTCACGAGCCAAAACTTTCTGCCCATCATGGGCAGAAACTGCTGTAAGGTCAACATCTTGAATTTTGGTATATCCAGGAAAGTGTTTAGAATAGATAGGTCCAGTATTTGTCTCCATGCTTTGTCCTTTCTGGGTACCAAGAACAGTAGAGTAAAATCCTTGTCCCTGCTCTTGTTGTGGCACTTTAATAGCCCCCCATGTCCATGAGTGATTAAACTTGTTCTTGAGCCTCTGCCCATTGATTTTTTGGCAGGTCTGGCCAACCGTTTGCCCTTGGCAGGGTATGGAAGTGAAACTTGTAGCATTGTGACACTGTCTAGAACCCACTTGTCCTGGGTTATAATGGGCCAATTTTGTGAAAAAAGTGCCATTTTCCCCTCTGAGGGTGCTGCCAGAAGATAACTGCTTGGTGCAGGCAGGGGGAAGTCATTGGGACTGTTTCCTGTAGGGTTGTGATTTGTCTTGTCCACTTTTGGCGGTAGAAGCACCCCACTGCTTAGACCTGCACGAACCTTGTGGCTGGTATCTGCCTCGAGGGCATATGGATCTGCCCCCATGAGGTCTGACACTGGAAAGGACCAATTATTTGTAGGCCAGTGTCTGCTAAACCTAGGTGGCTGTACTTGTAAAAAATCTTTAACCGTTTGCATAGATTTAGCTTTGCCCTCCATTTTTTTTTAACACCTCTTCTGCCTTAACACTAAAGGTATCATACTGTAATGGTGCATCTAATAATTTAGCTTTGACATGATCAGGCAGATTTTGTTCCTTCAACCAAGCATACCTTCTAATTACAGAACCTGCCACTGCGGCCCTGCAGGAGGTCTCAAGAGAATCAAAACCACATTGCTAAGTATGCTTTCCCACTTGTTCAGCTGCATGCAATAAATCCTGCATTTCTTTGTTTTCTGCACATTCAGAATTTACCAACATTTTCTGTTTAAGCAGTGTCATAACATATTGCTGATATTTGAGCATATGAAACTGGCAGTTTAAGGCCCTTATAGCCAAGGCAGCAGATGAGTAAATCTTTTTTTCCCTATCTATCCAGTGCCCAAGAATCTGTCAGAGGGGGTAGGGTTTTTTGCATTGGAAGCCTTAACCCCCCTTTGGGACCCTGAGAAATAGTTTCTGGGTCTGCAGCAGGGTTTTTAAAAAGGAATTTATGAGAGTCAGGAACCCTGTAGTATCTGTCAGGCTTAACAGGAGCTGGGTTCAGACTAGACTCTGAAAACACATCAACAATGTAACACGGGTAGAAAAGCTAGAAACCTGTGTTGAGGCAGTAAAATGAAGTCCCTGAGTCTCTTTTTAGATTCTGAATAATCTTGGCTCTCCCAGTGGAAATGCGCACTCATGGTATGCAAGGTTTCCCCAAAAGAGTAGTCCTCAGGAGAGGCTGAAGGAATAGATTCTTCAGCATCAGAATCCTCATAGTGGGGAAATGAATATTCCTAATCAGAAGAGGAATCAGAAACTTGATCTGAAGATTAATAGTCTGTCTCTTGCCTAGGCCTCCTATGTCCATGTGGCTGATGCACTTGTTTCTTTGCCTTTAAAGGTGCTTTAGTCTTTGCTTTTGAAGCTGTAGTCAGTTTAATATACAATTGTTTAGGTCTGAATACACCATCAGAAGCAGATGCCTGCTCAGCAGCTCCGGACCCATCTGAGGGAATAGTCTCAGAGGCTCCAATACCTTGAGTTTCCAGCGGCCTGGCCGACTCCACGTGGGAGTCGGTGGCGGCCTGCGACTCTGAAGTAGCAGGCATCAAGGGCTGCGAAAGCTCCTCACTGAGAACCGGCAAACGGCTTAGGAGAAGCTTAATCGGTTTTGGACCTCTGTTGCCTTTTTCCTTTCCTTTGCGTTTTTTTACGAACTCCGGTAGTCGGATGGCCATCCATCACTAATTAAATTTGCGCCCAAAATAGCTTAATGCAAAATCGTACCAACACTTAGTGCGTTGGTTAAATCTAGCACAAAAACGACAATTTGAAACGTCGTGGTCAAGGCCTAGGCAAGGAATACAGTGAGAATGAAAGTCCTTATGAGATATTTGCTTCCCACAAGGAATACAATTAACTTTTTCTGACATCGGTCTGGAGCAAGAAAAAAAGTTTCCCCAACAGGGTACTTAGCTTTTAATGAAGACTTCGGATCTGAAAGTCGAACACAAAAATCTCAGGAGTCTGTCAACCGGTACTTGCGAACTGCTTCTGCTTCGGGCACCGTGCAGCAAAAAAGACCGAAGAAAACAGCGTCGGCTGCATGTTTTATACCCCTGACAACCTGACGTTAGGGAAGAGGCGACAGCACCCGACAAGAATCCAAGACTTTGGAATTCAGACCGACTGAGGGCAACCTGCCAGGATTACCCAAATGTAATGACTGCAACAGTGAAACACGAACAACATCTACTAGGTGAGACAAAAGAGCAGGGAACCAAACTTGGCGAAGCCAGAACGGGGCAATGAAGATTACTGTGCTCCCCAGCCTGCGAGCTTTCTGAAGAAACTTCAGGATGAGAGGTAACTGAGGATAAGCGTAAAGGAGACCAGGTGGTCAAGCATGAACCAGTGCGTCTCTGGGGACCCCCCCCCCCCAGAGGAGGGTTCAGAGCAAAGAACTCACTGCATTTCGCGCTGGAAGGAGATGCGAAGAGATCGCAGCAAGGCCAGCCCCACTTGAGGAAGATTTGCACCGCTACTGAAGGATTCAGAGACCACTTGTAAGGCATCAGAATATTCCTGCTGAGCCTGTCCACTAAAATGTTGGACCATCCCAGAATGGGCATTGCCACCAGAAAGCAGCCTGTGGAAACCACCCATTCCAACACTCTCATGGCTTCTCGACAAAGGGGTAAGATCTGGTACCGCCCTGCTTGTTGATATACCAGACTACTGACATGTTACCTGACTGGATGGTGATAGTCTCTACAAGAAAAAGAAGTTATGTCCTTATCATAACGTTCCATGTGGAGTGTTCATCTCGCCTTTGTTCTTGCACACGGGTTCGGAGCCGATCCTCGGCTCCAAGTCGGCCGCATCGCAAAGCTCTGAATCTCAGAGAAGCTTGAGACCAGCCCATATCCCACAATCCTCCCTGCCATTACTCTGATCTAGTTTGCCACTGCAACAGATCGGATCGAGGAGAGCTCGGACCAGATAGAAACATGATAGTTGGTTACAGTTTACAGATAAGCTGCATTTTTTTTGCTGAAATAACTATTTCTCAAGTAGTTTACAGAAATGCTGTGTGTGTGTGTGTTATTTTTATATATATCCCCTTCATTCTTCAGGCACCCTTTTGTGGCCTAACCCTTTTTTCTCTGGGTGTGGTTTGTGAGTGTCTTGTATACTTATATAGGATTTTTCTACACGTATATATACATTTATAGGATTAAGTAATCATTAGCAGTTTTTCTATTTTATTAGCCTAGTGAAGTGTTTATTATATTTAGTCATGTCGGAGAAAGCTAAATCTGGCTTTAAGAGATGTCAGTGTGGGCAGAAAATGTCCATTACTGACAATCATGCTTCCTGCGTTTACTGTCTGAGATGCGGCCGACACGGAGCCGAGGATCGGCTCCGAACCAGTGTGTAAGAACAAACGGTGAGATTGAACACTCACATGATAGGAATGAAGCGCTTGCAACGGTAGAAGAACCGCCCTCATCTCCAGGACATTGATATGCAAATTGGTCTCAGATGAGGACTAACTGCCTTGGACTGTCCTTCCCAAGCAATGACCTCCACCCTACCCAAGCTGGGTGGCATCCATGGTCACTGTGGTCGTGGGAAACTATGGAAGAAAAGGGTGTCCTTTGATAAGATCCGGGGAGAGAATCCACCAAATGAGTCACTCTCTGCAAGCCCGTGATATGCATATCGGATGAGACAAAAGTTAGACCAGAAGGGACCACTGAACCACTGAAGTTCACTGGAGTACTCTTATGTGAAGGCGGGCGAAGAGTAACAGGTTGATGGTGGCTGCCATGGAACCAAGACCCCATAGAATTGTAGCTGCTGAAGGGATGGAGGATTGTAGAACTTAAGAGATGTGAAGCTTCAGACTATTTATTCTCTCTAGGGTGAAATAGACTCATTTGAATAGTATCTAGCCAAGACTCATTTGAATAGTATTTAGCCAAGTTCCAATGAAATCTAATCTATGGACAGGGACCAGGGAAGATTTGCTGTAGCTGATCGTGATACCTAATCTGCCTGCAAGGAGAATAAAGTAATCCCTGGCTTGACACAGTATATGCCTGGTACAGGCAGCAAGGAGCCAATCATCCGGAGAGGGGTAGACCTGGATTCCCTGATGCCTCAGGTGGGCTGCTACCACAACCATGACTTTGCTGAACACCCTGGGGACTGTGGTGGGACCAAAGGGTACAGCCCTGAACTGATGATGATTGGCCCCAAGCCGGAAACGAAGAAACGTGCAGGAGCGCCTGTTCATCTTGATATGATAGTACGCGTCCTGGAGGTCAGTCGAGCACATCCAATCTTCTGCTCACTAGTAGGGCAGAACGGACTAAAGAAAGTCCATCCGGAATTTCTCCCTGGCTACCGACAGGTTCAGAACGGATAGATCCAGAATGGGTCTTAGGGTCCCTTCTCTTTGGCACTATAAAGAACCTGAAATAGATGCCCAATCTGGATTGATCTGGGGGGGATGGGGGGGGGTTGGATGACTCGTAATCTTATCAGCTTTTCCATCTCCAGTACGGCTTCCTCCCTCTGTGTGGGCGGAACATCAAGGAGTAGTTTTGGTTGGCAAGGTGGTTTCACAAATGGGATGGAATAACCTCTGGATATGATTTATACCACTCAACGGTCTGTTGTAATGGACTCCCACTCCGTTGGGTGTAACTACAGATGGCCCCCGACTACATCCAGAGATGAGCAGTCAGGCAACCCCTAAAGGATGCTGCACGGGTCTGTAAGAGAAACTTTCCCGAGACCCTAAGTTTTTCGGAGCCCCTCTGCCTCTGGGCCGGCATCTGTCATAACCCCCTCTGCCTTCGGGGAAAGAGTCCAGAGTTTCCCGGGAGAACTGAGATTTCCGGAAACACATCATCTTTGCCCCTCGATTACTTGAGAAGGATCTCCGAGGGGTGGAGAAGTGGATCCTGATGTCAGTGTCTTCCCATCCTTCTCGCTCTGGACTAGTCTCTCACATACAGACTTCCCTAACAGGGAAGAGCCATCAAGAGGAGCATTCACAAAGGACGTCTTGAAGGGTTCCGAAAACTGACATAGCTGGAGCCAGGCGTGTCGCCTCATGGCAAATCAGGAACCAGCCGCTCTCAAGGCTCCTTCCATGGCATGTGAGAGGAGATGCATGGACGCATTTGCAACCGCTTCCAGAGTGGCCATGTGCACAGAGAACATCTTCTTGCCATCTGCTGTGTGCTCTGGGGCAGACTCAGCAATTTCCTTGACTAAGTCTCACTGCAGTCAGATGATATGCGCCATGTAATTCAGTGCCCTTATGGTAAAGGTGGCTTAAGCATAGACTCGCTTCCCCAAACGATCCATTGTTTGCCACTCCTGGTTAGGAGGATGGACAGTAGAACGCCCCTGTGCGAGGTCTTTCCTGGTGGCAGCTGCCACCACCATAGTGTCTAAGGTGGACCCCTTAATCTAGATGGTTCTGTCTGAAGGAGGGCTAAGAACTTTATCTGGTCTTTTCAGGGTTGGGTCCACATTGTCCAGCTCCTTCCATGCTCTGCAGGTGATAAAGTCCACGGGCGGATCTGCCGGGGGGGGGGGGCCCAGGAGGTAGATGGGTCCGTGCCGAAAGCCTCCAGAATACTGACTTGTCCTGGGTTGGTTTTTGGGCGGACCACCCCACTCTCCTTGGCGTAAGAGTTCCATGATGTCTCAGGAGGAGACAACTTCGGGAGGGGGGGTGAACCCCCCCCCCTTCCTCCAGGTTAGTGTCATCAGTGAGGGACTCTGGTGAGGAGTCCAACTGCCTCCTTTTACACATTCGTTTACGAGGAACCTCCTCAGTGGGACCCTCTGAGGGGGACTTGTCAACTTGTTGCTGCTCCCTGGTGGGTTCACCCTGGGGCAAGTCAAGCACGGGCTGTCCCTGAGATGACAGGAAGGTCTGCGCCATACCCAGAAGAGAGGGAGTCTGGACAGATTCCAAAGAGAAAATGGTCAGGGGTCTCAACCCACTCGAGAAGACCCTCTCCACCACATCAAATGCCTAAGGAGAGCAGACATCCTGGGGAACGAGTAATGGAGCCGCTCCCCTCGGGTCTGATGAGGAGCCAGGGGCAGAGCCTACTGGAGCACAGATACCCAGGGATAGACTACGCTCAAACTGGGAACAAACAGGACCCAGAGAAGGACCTATGGGGGTGAAAAAGGGGGGGGGGCGGCTCCCCACTCCGGAGGGAGATGAGGCAGGCAAGACTCCCATCTGGAACTGGGCGCAAATAAACTTCCACATCATCCAATCCATCACGGACTCACTCAAGGTGCAGGTGGAATAGGAGGAAGAAGCTACCAACATCATCCACAAGTGCTGGTGATGGGAGGCTCTAGACAGTGGCATAGGCTCCACCAACTCTGGGGAAAACCTGGGTGAGAGGAGTCGGGGGGGGTAATGGGTCTAGGAAGAGTCTCGGACTTAGAGGGAAGCCCCGATGGAACAGAGTGATAAGGGGACCGCTTTCTAGGCTGATCCCTGTGTCCTTTCTTCCCCTCTGAAGGCCTCAAGCCGGGGGTTTGAGCCCCAGAGACCTGGGGAGGGAGAATACGGTACCAGCTGTTAGCAAAGAAACTGAAGTAGTAGGGACAGCCATCCCTGATGCAAGCAGGAGCCTTTTCAACACTACTTTAGCCCTCCTGTCCTTGAGGGCTCTTGGGTTAAAGTCCGCACAGATAGAGCAGGCTGTATCCAAATGGGCCACTCCTAAGCATACAACACAAAGTGTGGCCATCGGCTGAAGACAGCTTATGGGCACACTCCATGCATTTTCTAAAGACTGGCTTTGGGGTCTCAGCCATGTCTAAAGGCGGCCGCCCCCACACACACGCACTCGCATGCTAACTGTAACAGTACGAGAAGGCCAAGGGAGGAGAAACAGTACACAAAAAACTTATTTTTTTTGACCGACGGATACGCACGAGGTTAGGGGAGGTAAAAAAGGAAAATGGGGCACCTAACTTGGACAAAGTAGCTCAAAAAGCACTTGCCCACAAGAAAAAAAACGCCTAGAGCTCAGCAACAACGATGCTTAGCAGTAAAGCGGCAAATGAGATGTGAGGAAGGAGATGGAGGGGTATTATGGGTAGGGGATGCACTTGGATCAGATGCTGGTGATGTGGGCCATCTCGGATCCGAAAACCCACAGGTTGAATACATAATTAAGTAAACTACTTCAGATCAGTTGGTCAAAGCCAAATACACCTGCACTGTGTGAACCAGTGGTATACAGCAGTGGATCTCAATTTCCACAAAGCTGTGCGACTGTGGTATGTTTATTTGGAGGTGTGGTAGGCTGGCAAAGTTCCTTACATGGGGGAAATGCATTTTAGGGATTTCTGAATTGTACTTCCTAATGTAGGAAATATCAATGTTGTGTAAACTATTGAATGAACACATGGACAGCATAGAGAAGCATCTCAAATAACAAGCAGAAACATATTCACTCTAACTTGCTGAACTAAAATGGACTGCAAATAGACAACAAAAAACTTTTGTTCTCATATGCTGAACAGTTAAGACTGGTTGCAACATTCCTAGACATTTTCTAGAATGAGAAAAATCGAGACACACCCCCAAAAAATCAGACTGGATGGTTCTGTAACAGCATTCTTCAACAGGACAGCTGTTTAGTGAGCTCCTTACTGAAATTTAAGGGAAAAAAAATGATAGCAAATACAGGAGAAGAGTAAACCTTAAACACTGCTCTTCTCCTTTAAACATTTTTTGTTTTGCAGGAGGCAAATCCCACCCTTGAAGCTTATATATACACCAATGCAGACACTACCACACCTCAGAGAAAAGGGAATATTTCAAGAAATGGCCATCTCAGTTTTACAATATGCAAGTCTTTTTTTGAGCATTCAGTCTCTGTGTACCAGAACTCTTTCCAGCAGGTCCTCGCATTTCAAATGGTTACAGTGTTAGCAGCTGGAACCAAATTTGACTGCTTTACAGGATCCAGAGACATCACCACCAGATCTGCTGTACAACAAAACTGAACTCACCTGAACTGGTCTAGAATCAAGCCATTTTGCGAGCTCCTTCTCACAATAAAAGCTACTGACAGTTTCTGATATGCACATCAAACTACCACTTCCAATCAATAACTGTTTTTGTGTTCTACAACTTTTATATAAATATCAAGTCATGGAATCTTAGCAGTGTGGGTAGAAATCTGTCACAGAGACAGAATTCTGCACTTTTCTTCTATCCTTTTGCAACAAATCAGCGACTCGGAAAGCAAAACCTTTTTTAAGATCACTTTCTTTTTCCTTTCTTGGAGAGGCATAACACAAATCTTTTCATAAATGTTGGAAGAGACTAAGCTATCCACCCCCTCAGGCACACCATGCATAAAAAACACAGGACTAAAAGCAGAAAGTTGGTCCTTATCCATTTTAAACGTACATGAATCAAGCCAAAAGCTAAACAACCTGCTCCTACAATACTAACGAAACACTAATCAGATACAAATACCACTCACTACAACAGCAATACAACATGAGAAGAGGAACACAACTAGCCTACTAATGCAAAATACTGCTCTACAAGCAGCAGAGACAAAGTGAAGTGGTCCGACCTGACCTGAGATGATGCTCAGTAAACCAGATGAAATGGCTTTCAAACAATGAAAATTAGCTTAGGGGCTCCTACCAATGTCTGTGTGAACATGGTAAACAAGATCTGGCTATAACAGGAGCTGCAATACATTATGCGAGTTACAAAATAAGTTTTAGAGCCTAAAATATCCTAAAATATTCGATGGTTGCTGCTTGCAAAGTACAGTTTTGTACCTACCATAAAAGTAGATGTTAGAGTGCTAATACAGCTGCAGTCCTCACAGATGGGTTCTCCTGCCGTCAGGCGGGTCCTCGGTCGGCCGAATTCCAAAGTCCAGGTCCGGCATCGGTTGTTGTCGCTTCTTCCCTGACGTCAGTGCAACAGGGGTATAAAGGAACCAGCCAACGCCATTTTCTTCAGTTTTTCTTGCCCCAGATGTCAGGTGCCCCCAGAAGGAAGGCAATACATAAAATAAGGTAATAATGCCATGCAATATAATCAACAAACAGTAGTTGCAAGCAAATACACCATAAAAGAATACCCCTAAAGGGGAAGGAGGGTGGGAAACCTGGACTGCAGCTGTATTAGCACTCGAACATCTACATTTATGGTAGGTACAAAACTGTACTATGTTCATCGTGCATACAGCTGCAGTTCTCACAGAAGGGTAGAATACCAAAGCTAAGAAAAGGGTGGTAGGCACTAGGTGTAACTAGGAGGAGCCAAAATGCCCTGCAAGACTGCAGTGGCAAAGCCTGCTCTAGATTTGGAGTATAATGGTAAGTTGTAGTGCTTGGAGAAGGTATGCACAGAACTCCAACTGGCTGCTTCCAAGATATCCTTGGTAGGAACTCCTCTGAGGAAGGCTGTAGAGGTGGCTGTGGCCCTGGTGGAATGAGTTCTAATGCCTGTAGGTACAGTTTTGCCATGAAAGGAATAGCAAAAGCGTATGCAGTGGGCTATCCATTTTGAAATTGTCTGTTTGGAAATTGGTTTTCCTTGAGATCCTACGGCATAGGCCACAAAGAGCTGTTCTGATTTTCTGAAAGGCTTTGCTCTGTCCAAATAATAACGCAGTTGTCTGTGGATGTCCAAGGAATGTAGTAATCTCTCCCCTTTGTTTTGAGGATTAGGATAAAAAGTAGGTAAGTGTATGGCCTGATTTAAAGCTACCCTGGATACCACTTTAGGCATAAAGGACGGATTAGTTCGTAAGGAAACTCTGTCCTGATGGAAGATGATAAAAGGCTTGACAGCCATGACAGCCTGTAATTCTGAAACTCTACGAGCTGAGGTAATAGACAGAAGGAAAGCTGTTTTCCAGGACAGGTATTGCAAATCTGCTGAAGCAGCTGGCTCAAAAGGAGGCAGGGTCAGTTTTTCCAGAATGAAATTAAGATCCCAAGCAGGTATTGGTTGCTTCCTTGGCAGTCTCAAATTCTTTGCCCATCTGAGGAACTGTCTTAAGAGAGGGTGAGAGAATAAAGGTGGATCAGTGTTGTATTCTGCAGAAATGGCTGAGGCATGGATTTTGATGGAGGAGAAAAAGTCCACTGCTTAGCAATTCAGTCAAATATTGTAGTATTTGTGGTAAATTCAGATTTCCAGGGTCCTGGCCCTTTTACTCATTCCAGCTACAAAAACGTTTCCATTTTGTGGAGTAAGCTTTCCTAGTTGATGGCCTTCTGGCCTCCAAAATGACATCCTGCACCTCCTTGGAGAGTAGGGCCTGCTGTGATGCTAAGGAATCTTCCATGCAGCTAGATTGAGTGTTTTTAGTTGACTGTGAAGGGTTTTGAAGCTGTGTTGAGTCAGAAGAAGAGGCATTAGAGGCAGGGTCCATGGAGGGGAATGCGTCAGGCTCCTCAGGAGTGGGTACAAGTGTTGTCTTGGCCAGTCCGGAGCAATGAGGATCATCTTTGGTCTGTCTGCTCTGGTCTTCAATAGCACTTTGGGCAGCAGAGGAAGAGGAGGGAAGGCATAAACTGTCATTGATGTCCAACTGAAAGAGCGACCACTCTCCAGGCCTTTGGATGGAAGATCCTTGAGCAGAATTTTGTCAATTGATGATTTTTGTGGGAGGCAAATAGATCTATGTCTCGCCTTCCCCATTCTTGGATTATTTCTGTAAAAACTTTTGGATGCAACTTCCATTCGTGTGGATCTGTCATATTCCTGCTTAGGTTGTCTGCCAGCGTGTTTTCCTTGCCTGGCAAGTACTGTGCTTGTAGTTCCATTTGTAAGTCCATGGCCATGTTCCAAAGTGACATGGCCAGTCTGCATAGGGGGTAAGAATGTGTTCCTCCCTGCTTGTTTATGTACCACATAACTGTGGTGTTGTCCGTTCTTATCAAAAGTTGACCTGGTTGTAGAAAGTTCTTGAAAGCTATAATAGCATTTATTACTGCTAGCATTTCTTTTTGATTGATGTAAAGGTGCTTTTCTTTTTGGGACCATTTGCCCTGAATGCACCGTTCTGTCATGTGCGCCCCCCAGGCGTAGTCCGAGGAGTCTGTTGTGATGACTTGATTTGCTTGAGGCTTGCTGAAAGGAAGACCTGTGCTTGTTTGGCATGCTTGAGCCCACCACAGAAATTCCTTTTGCAGACATGGAATTAGTGGTATTATTGTTTCCAAACCGTGGCTGTGCTGAGACCATATGTTTTTCAGGTACCATTGTAGTTTCCTCATATGCAGCTTTGCACATGGGATTAGTAAGATGCAAGATGCCATGAATCCCAGAGCCTGCAGGATTTTCCTTGCAGTAAGCCTGGTGCAATTTGCCAGTGCTCTGAAGTATTGAATTAGTTGCCCCTGCTTTTCTGGCGTGAGGTAGGCCATCTGGGTGTTTGTGTCCAAGTTGGCACCCAGGAAAATTATCTTCCGAGAGGGTATTAGTCTTGATTTTTTTTTTGTTGACTGTGTATCCCAGAGAGTTCAACAACATTATTACATAAGCCAGATGTTTCTGAAGGATGTGTTTGCTGTCCGCTTGGATAAGGCAGTCGTCCAAATAGGGATATATTTGTATCCCTTGAAGTCTGCAGTAGGCAATTACTGATGCCAGGCATTTCGTGAATACTCTGGGCGCAGTAGATAAGCCAAAGGGCAATGCAGGGAATTGATAATGAGTTGAACCTGCAAGAAATCTGAGGTATCTTCTGCAATTTTGTCTGATTGGGACATGCAGGTATGCCTCCTTGAGGTCCAATGTTACCAGCCAAGACTCCTTGCCCAGCATGGGAAGAAGCTGCTGTAGGGTGAGCATCTTGCATTTTGGTACGAGTAGGAATGTGTTTAGGATGGATAGATCCAGAATAGGTCTCCAATCTTTTCCCTTCCTTGGCACCAGAAATAGCCTGGAATAAAACCCTTGACCTTGTTCGTGCATAGGTACCTCTTGAATAGCTTTCATGTTTTTGAGATCTGTAATTAGCCTTTGTGCCTCTGCCCTTTGATTGTGTGGCAGGTTTGGCATGCCTCACATTTTTGGAAGGGTGTGAAAATGGAATTTGTAGCCTCTGTTTATAATGTCCAGGATCCATTTGTCTTTTGTGACAGTATGCCAATTTTTTGAAAATAATGCCAGCTTTCCTCCCAAGGGGGCTGCCATTTGAGATCTGGTTGGCATGCAAAGTGGGAAGTCACTGTGTTTGCTTTCTGATAGATTGCGAGCTGTCCTCACCAGCTCTTTGTGAAGGAGCTTGCCATTGCTGCCTCTGTACGATCCTTGGGATTGTCCTCTGCCACTTGGGCGCCTGTATCTGCCTCTTTGGGGTCTGTCTGTGGCCGGAAAGGACCAGTTTTTGGAAGGCCAATTTCTACTAAAACGTGGGGGTTGTACCTGTAGAAATCCCTTCACAGTTTGCATTGATTTAGCCTTTTCCTCCATTTTCCTTAATACCTCCTCAGCATTAGCACCAAATAGTACATCCTTTTGAAGAGGAGCGTCTAGTAATTTAGCTTTGACATGATCAGGTAAGGTTTGTTCCTTAAGCCAAGCATGCCTACGTATGACTGATCCTGTAACAGCAGCTCTGCATGAGGCCTCTAGAGCATCAAAACCACATTGTAAGGTATGCTTACCCACTTGTTCTGCACTATGTATCAAATCCTGCAACTCCTTCAAATCTGGTTGTTCAGGTTGTGACATTTTACTTTTCAATTGTGATAACAGACTGTTGGTATTTTAGCATATGGAACTGACAGTTTAAAGCCCTCATGGTTAAGGTAGCCAAGGTATACAACTTTTCCCCCCACCTTTCTAAGGATCTGGAATCTCTCTCGGAAGGTAATAAGAAGTTATGTCTTACCATAAAGTTCCATGTTAGTTGTCTTCTTCTCGCCTTCTTTCTTGCTGGATGGGTTCGGAGCCGATCCTCGACTCCGACTCGGCCTATATTATAGCTCGAGTGCTATTTTTACCGGCTCGAGGCAGCCCTATATCCCACAATACCATGCGCTAACTCCCCAGATCTCATTTGGAAGCTAAGACATAGTATCAAAAGTAATATTATAATAGTAATAATAATATTATAATCCTCTTTTACGAGTACAGATTACCTGCTAGTAACACTAAGGATACCAGGAAAGACGCAACATATTGTATCTCCAGAAATGGTAAGACATAACTTCTTAATGTTAAGTTGTCATTCTCACCTTCATTCTTGCTGGACGGGACAGCGTCCCTAGCATCTTAGTCCTGGGTGGCTCAATGGAACAGACTCCTGAGTACAGTGGAACCAAAACCAGCTCTATTTCTGGAGGCTAGATCAAGCTTATAATGGGCAATAAAGGTATGTTTGGATGCCCATGTAGCTGCTGCACAAATGGCATCCAGAGATAACCTTGCTTGAAAAGCCGTTGAAGTTAGTGCCCTGGTTGAATGAGCTTTAGGCCTAGAGGGTAGTTGCCTGTGTCTCAACTCATAGATCAAGGTAATAATAGACGTCAGCCATTTGGAAAGAGTAACTTTCGATACTGGAAGGCCTTTCTTGCCTGCAGCATAAGAGAGGAAGAGCTGGTCTGATTTTCTGAATTGTTTTGTCCTGTCAAGGTAATACCGTAATTGGCGATTAACATCTAATGAATGTAATTTTTGTTCAGCCCTGTTGGTATAGTCCGGGAAAGTTACGGGCAAATCAATGGAGTGGTTTAGATTTGCTTCCGATAACACTTTTGGTAGAAAGGAAGGGTTCCATTCTGAGTCACGCTATCTTTATGAAAAACCAAATAGGGAGGACGGACAGACAAGGCATGAAGTTCCGATACCCTTCTGGCAGATGTTATAGCTACTAAAAACAGCATTTTCCAAGAAAGAAGTTTGAGGGAGCAAGAAGCTGCCGGTTCAAAAGGGGGTAGAATTAGTGAAGTTATAAGTAAGTTCAAATCCCATTGTGGGGGGTGGATCTTTAACTGGAGGTCTGAGCAACAAAATGCCCTTGAGAAAGGCTTTACAGAGTTTGTGGGACTAAGAAGTTATGTACTCACCATAACGTTCCATCTGAGTAGGTGACTTCATTTGGATGCAACCTGTGGGAATCGGATCCGAGCCGGCAGTTCAAAAGCTTTAGGATCCGAGCTCCTAGCTCCTCCCTCTACCCATAATCCCCTGCCAAGCCCTGACTGACCTCAGATTGAGTTTGCCCTGTGAATACTAGTATAACAGACTCCTGGGAAACCAGGACTCATATTGCTATGCAAGGTCAGGGGGATGGAGGGGGGGATGGTTGCATCCAAATGAAGTCACCTACTCAGATGGAACGTTATGGTGAGTACATAACTTCTTAATCTGAAGTAGGCAGACTTCATTTGTCTGCAACCTGTGGAACAGAGTCCCCAGCTACCTGAATCTTGGGCGGCCGTCATGGAAGGATGTTCCGGAGCACCGCAGAGCCAAAGGATGCTCTCCCTCTGGAAACAACGTCCACTTTATAATGTGAAATAAAAGTATGAGAAGAGGTCCAAGTGGCTGCTGCACAGATATCATCTAATGGCACTCTAGATTTAAAAGCAGCAGAAGTAGATACTGCCCTGGTAGAATGCGCTGTAATTCTCTGAGGAGCTGGCCTTCCTGAGGTGTCATAAGCCTGCAAGATACAATTAGAAATCCACTTCAACAGGGTGACCTTAGAGACTGCCTTACCCAGTGCGAATTTTGCAAAGGAGACGAACAGTTGATCAGATTGTCTATGACTAACTGTTCTGTGAATATAGAAGTGCAGTTGTCTATGAACGTCGAAAGAATGCAATTTATATTCTCCTTTGTTTTTATACTTGGGGAAGAAAACTGGCAAATTAATAGATTGGTTGATATTGGATTCTGAAGAAATCTTCGGCAGAAAGGAAGGATTGGTCCTGAGGAAAACCCTATCAGGAAAAAAGGAGAGACACGGTGGTTTGACGCACAGAGCCTGAAGCTCAGAAACTCTTCTAGCTGACGTAATGGCTACTAAAGAAGGCAGTTTTCCAGGAAACGTACTTCAAATCCACAGAGGCTGCAGGCTCAAAGGGGGGAGCGGTTAGGGCCTGCAGGACTAAAGATAAGTCCCAAGGTGGTACAGCTTCCTTAACCGGAGGTCTCAAAAGGAAAGCACCTTTGAGAAAGGTTTTACACATTTTTGCAGCCATGAGAGGTGTTGAGTCATGACCCACATGACAATGAGAAATAGCTGCCATCTGTACCCTTACTGTGGAAGAGCTTGCTCATTGTTGGAAAAGGTCTGTCAAGTCCAGTACCGCCGAAAGTGGTGCAGAAAAGGGATCAAGATTGTTTTGTTCTGCCCAAATGTAAAATCTCTTCCATTTGCTTCGATAAACCTTCCTAGTGGAAGGTTTATGGGCCGCCAGTAAGATGGCTTTCACTGGTGACGAGATACCGGGAGTCCTTATCAGGGATGGAACTGGAGCAGCCAGGCTGTCAATTTCAGAGTGTGAAGGTTTGGAATTTGAAGCCCTTGAAGATGGGAAATGAGATCTGGAATCTGATCTAGAATCCAGAGCGGATTCACTCTGTGAGACCACACATAAGGGAACCAAGGTTGACTAGGCCAGAACGGGGCAATGATAATCATTTTGCTCCCCAAGCTGTTGGCTTTCTGTAGAAGTTTCTGCATTAGAGGCAGTGGAGGATAAGTGTATAGGAGACCGGGAGGCCAAGCATGCACCAGGGCGTCTCTCGGGGGTTCCCCGAATGGGGGAAGTAGAGCAAAGAAACTGTCGCATTTGGCATTTGAGGGAGAAGAAAAAAAGATCGCAACAGGGTTGCCCCCCCAGGCGGCAAAAATCTGCTTCGCTACTAGAGAGTTGAGAGACCATTCCTGAGGGGAAAGAATGGTGCGACTGAGCTTGTCCTCTAGGATGCTGGACCTTCCCGGAATGTGCGTTGCCACAAGAAAGCGGTTGGTGGAGATTGCCCATTCCCAGACTCTCATGGCCTCTCGACAAAGGGGGTAGGATCTGGTTCCCCCCTGTTTGTTGATGTACCAGACTACCAACATGTTGTCCGTCTGGATAGCAATAGTCCCTGCAGGGAGAAGGCTGTGTAGTGCTTGCAACGCTAATAGCACTGCCCTCATCTCCAGGACATTGATATGCAGTGAGGTCTCTGAACTGTTCCACGTGCCTTGGACAATTCTGCCCGCTGAATGCCCCCCCCCCCACCCGAGGCGAGAAGCGTCTGTGGTCACTGTGGCTAGGGGGAATGCAGCACAGAAGGGTCTCCCTGTTAGGAGTTCCGTCGACTGGAGCCACCAAAACAGGGAGCTCCTGCATGCTTTGCTGATGGCTACCGGGGCTGTTGAGAGAAAGGTAAAGCGGGGACCATTGGACCTGGAGGGTCCATTGAAGAATCCGCATGTGTAGTCGAGCATGAAGCAGAATGGCTGCCGTCATTGAACCTAGGGCCCTCAGGACCAAAGCTGCCGTCGGAGCAGGTTGTAAGATGGCCGTGATATGACACCTCAGGTTGGACAGTCGATCTGGAGTGAGGAATACCCGCATTTTTCTTGTGTCCAATCTTCCTCCAATAAAATCTATAAGCTGTGTGGGGGCCAGTGAAGATTTCTCTCTGTTTATGGTGATCCCCAGCCGAGGGGCTATGTGAAGGAAATAGTCCCTGGCTGAGCACAGCAGATGCCTTGATGAAGCTGTGAGGAGCCAGTTGTCCAGGTATGGAAACACCTGAATTCCCTGGAGTCTCAGGTGGGCCGCTACCATTGCTAGTACTTTGGTAAACACCCTGGGGGCAGAGGTGAGACCAAAGGGAAGGACCCTGAACTGGTAGTGACTGGCTCCCAGCCGGAAGCGAAGGAACCTCCTGGACCATCTGTCCATCAAAATGTGGTAGTACGCATCCTTGAGGTCTATGGAGCACATCCAATCGTTCTCCCGCAAGAGGGGGAGGATAGATTGTAAGGTGACCATCCAGAATTTTTGCTTGGTTACAGACAGGTTCAGTTGTGACAGGTCTAAGATCGGTCTTAAGTCCCCCGTCTTCTTTGGCACCAAGAAGAACCTGGAGTAAAACCCTGATCCGGTCTGATCTTGGGGGACGCGCTGGATGGCTCTTTTTGTTAGCAGCTGCACGATCTCGACAGCTGCCGCCTCCCTTTGATCGGGTGGTACATCGAGGATGTTTTGGGATCTGGGAATACCGCGAAGGGGAATTGAATAGCCTCTGGATATCACCCGAAGCACCCAACGGTCTGACGTGATTGACTCCCATGTTGTCAGGTGCCTCGAAAACCGCCCCCCGACTGCCTCCAGAGATGGGCAGCTGGGCAACCCATCAGGGTTGCTGCGTGGGACTGTCAGAGAAAGGTTCTCTGGACCCAAAGTTCCTAGGAGCCCCTCTGCCTCTAGGACGGCGACCCCCCTTGTCCTCCTCTGCCACGGAAGGACTGGTTGTCCGGAGCAGGTTGGGATTGATGCGATTTCCGGAACCATATTCTTCTGTCCCTTTTGGTTCTTCGAGAAGGACCTCTGGGGAGCTGAGAAGCGGACTCCGACGGCAGACAGCGTCTTCCCGTCCTTTTCGCTCTGGACAAGCGTTTCGTGAACAGTTTTGCCAAAAAGGGCAGAACCATCGAAGGAGGCATTCGCGAAGGTCGCTTTGAAGGGCTCTGCGAAGTCACAGTGGCGGAGCCAGGTCTGGCGCCTCATAACAAGGCCCGATCCGCTAGCTCTAGCGGCTCCCTCTGTTGCGTGAGACAGTAGCCGCATAGAAGTATTAGAAATTGCTCTGAGAGTGGCCATACGGGTGGAGTACACCTGTCTGTCCTCCGCCGACATGGACTCTAGGGGGGATGCAGCGTACTCCTTAATCAGGTCTTGCTGCATCCTTATCACGTGTGCCATGTAGTTCAGCGCCCTCAGGGAGAAGGTTGCTGAACTAAAGACTCGCTTCCCAATGCGATCCATCGAGCGGGACTCCTTGCTCGGGGGATGCATGGAGGGACTCTCCTGAGCTAATTCCCTCTTTGTGGCTGCAGCCATCATCATGGCATCTGCTGGGGGTCCCTTACTCCAATGTGTGCGGTCCGCTGGGGGACTAAGAATACGGTCCGGACGCTTGGGAACAGGCTCAACGGTGTCCGGGTCCTTCCACGCTCTGGTGGCAATAAGGTCCACCAGAGGATCGGCAGGAGGGGACACCCAAGAGGTAGACGGGCCCGGCTCAAAAGCCTCCAAGAACACAGACTCATCCAAGGAGGCCTTGGGGGCAGACCACCCCCCCCCGATCCTAAACATTTCCATAATGTCTCCAAAGGAGACGTCTTCTGGGGGTGATCTTGGGGAGCCCTCCCCTTCCTCCAAGTCTGTGTCTTCGGTAATGGACTCAGGGGAGTCCACGTGCCTCCTCTTACACTTACGAGGCACTTCCTCGGGGGGACTGTCCGAAGAGTCCTCGCCAGCAACCAGATGTTCCAAGGGAACCACTTGGGACATTGAGGCTGGCTGTCCCCGGGACCGGCTGATGGGAGCCTGGCTCAGCTGCGAGGGAGTGCGGGATGGAGCCGAGACAGGGACTGGGGGTCCGGATGTCCTCGACAGAGCCCTTTCCACAACGAAGGCCGAGGGGGAGCCGACCTCTCTAAGACTCGAGAGCTGACCCCCACTCGGAGACAATGAATGGATCAGAGCCGGCGCCGAGACTGTCTGATCCGAGAGACTGGTGCGCTCCGACCTAGACGGAGTCGAATATACACCAGCTCCCTCGGATCCAAGGCTCGGCCCACTGCTCCGAGAGGTCGGGTACGAAGTACCCAAAGCACTCTAGGGATGGATCGGATCCAAGGTGCATCGACCAATCGGATCCGACCCACCCCCGGGTCCGACTCTGCCCGGCTCCGACGGCTCAGAACCCGGGAGTCGGATCGGAGAAGGAGCTATGGGGGCGAAAAAGGTGGTAGAGGCCCCTCCCGGATTGGGGGGGGGGGCAGGAGCACTCCCATCTGCATCTAGGCCTGGATGAAACGCCTCATCATCCGGTCCATATCAGTGTCTGACATTGAAAATGTTGACCTGGATGAGGCCACCGAGGCAGACCTAGAGTGCCGCCTCAGTGACCTTGATAGAGGTCTAGTCTCCACCTCCTTGGGTCCAGGAGAGAACCGGGGGGAATGGAGACGAGGAGGAGGAGATCTAGAAGCCAAAGGAGAGGCACGCTTAGACGGGGGGGGCCGAGACAGAGGTTTCGGCCCGCCGCTTGTGGTACCCCTCCTTGTGCCTCTCCTTGTCCCTCCTGGTCTCCCTATCCTCCGGTTTCTTGGTGGGAGGTTGAGTCCCTGCTGGAGGCAGGGAGACCGACTTACCCGGAGAGGGCTGCTGACTAGCAGGGGAAGAGGCCGAAGCCGATCCAGGAGGGAGAAGTCCCGCCAGAACCAACTTCGACCTCCGCTCCCTTAAAGCCCGGGGGTTTAACCCTGCACATATGGTACAACCAGATGACAGGTGTTCAACTCCCAGACATTTAATGCACCGAGTGTGGCCATCGGCTGGAGAAAGCTTGTGGCCACACTCGGTACATTTGGAAAATATAGCCTTAGGGGCTTCAGACATGTCTACACCCTAACAGGCCTAAAACAAAACACACACCAACAGACACACAACTACACTAAACCCGAGAAAAAAATTAAACTAAAGGGAGGAGAAAGCCTAATAACACTCACACTAGTTAAATTTTTAGAAGAAACAGAAATTTTTCTGTCAAAATATACTTGAAAAGTACTTGCTAATAGGAGCTCGCAAAATCAGTCAGATACTTGAAACGCGGCAAATGAAATATGAGGTCAGTCAAGGCTTGGCAGGGGATTATGGGTAGAGGGAGGAGCTAAGACTCTGATCCTAAAGCTTTTGAACTGCCAGCTCGGATCCGATGTCGGATCCGATTCCCACAGGTTGCAGACAAATGAAGTCTGCCTACTTCAGATATAGTATTTGCTTCTGACAGTCCAACATGAAAATTAGCAATAGCCGCTAATTGTACCCTAATAGTGGCCGATGATGACCCCGAATGAAAAAGCTCCGCCAGGAAGTCTAGAACCTCATGAAGGGGTGCATGGAAAGGATCTAAGGATCTAGTTAGTGCCCAGTGTGAAAAACGCTTCCATTTACTCTCATAAGTCTTCCTAGTATTGGACTTATGGGAAGCCAGAATGATCTCACTAGCAGGAGGAGAAATAAGGGGAAGCCTGGCTATGGTTGGAAGTGGAGCAACCAAGCTGTGAGGTTGAGCGAATGTAGAGACTGATGCAGCTTGCCAGTGAGGTGGGTCAACTGATCCGGAAGGGGTTCCAGATGCAAAGGCTGTTCCAGTAGGTATTTGTGCAGGAACGGGAACCAAACTTGTCGAGGCCAAAATGGGGCAATGAGGATCATTTTGGATCTCAATGCGGTTGCTTTTTGAATTAGTTGCGAAATCAATGGAAAAGGAGGAAAGGCATAAAGCAGACCCCAGGGCCAAACGTGAACAAAAGCGTCTCTGAGGGGCTGGCCTGGTAGAGGGAAAAGTGTGAAGTCATCACGGCACTTGCTGTTTTGCAGAGTTACGAAAAGGTCGCAAGACTGGCCCCACTTCCGAAAAATTCCGTCTACTACCGCTTGATTTAGAGACCACTCGTGAGGCATGAGCATAGTTCTGCTCAATCTGTCTGCTATGACGTTGGACTTCCCGGGGATGTGCGTTGCTATCAGAAACCGTTGAGATGAAATCGCCCATTGCCAAAGTCTGAGTGCTTCTCAACAGAGAGGGTCGGACTTTGTTCCGCCCTGCTTGTTTATGTACCACACCACAGACATATTGTCCGTTTGAATTGCTATGGTCCCCCCATGGGAAGAGATCTCTGAAGGGCCTACAACGACAAAAGCGCCGCCCTCATCTCCAGGACATTTATGTGCAGGTGGTATTCTGACTGTTGCCAAGTGCCCTGGACAGTCCTGCCCTGATAATGCCCCCCCACCCGATAAGGGAGGCATCCGTTGTGACAGTGGCAACTGGAGGGGGGAGAACAAAAGGTCTGCCCTGAAAAGGTTGAGGGGACACCATCCACCAGGAGAGATGTTTCTTGCAAGATGGTGTTATCAAAATGTTGTGGGTCATTGGTAGCTGCTGAAAGGACCACTGAGAAAACAGCATCCACTGAAGGAGTCTCATGTGGAAGCGAGCTAATGGAAGTAGCACAATCGCCGCCGCCATGAGGCCAACACTTTCAGCACTAGCTTGACTTGGACTCTGCTGGTCTGAAAAAGGAACTGAACATTCCGCCTTATGTCTGTCACTCTCTGAGGTGGTAATGTTGCAGACATTTCTGTGGTGTTTAATACGGCGCCTATAAAGTTTATACATTGACAAGGCGACAAGGAGGACTTTGCAAAATTTATAGAAATACCCAGGTTGTTGCAAAGATGGATAGTGTAATCCCTGGCCATTATGAGATCCTGTTTGGTGGTAGCAGAAATGAGCCAGTCGTCTAAGTATGGAAACACCTGGAATCCTTTTTGTCTCAGGTGAGCCGTGACCACTGCCAAACATTTGGTGAACACCCGGGGGGCTGTGGTGAGACCAAAGGGCAGGGCCCTGAATTGAAAATGACTGACTCCCAGCCGGAAGCGGAGAAACCTCCTGGAGCGCCTGTGTATTTTTATGTGGTAGTACGCGTCTTGGAGGTCTAACGAACACATCCAGTTGTCTCTGCCCAAAAAGGGTAGAATGGACTGCAGTGTTACCATCCGAAATTTTGTCTTTAACACACAATTGTTTAACCTGCTGTGGTCCAAAATGGGTCTCCAATCTCCTGTCTTTTTTGGTACCAAAAAGAATCTGGAGTAGATTCCGGATCCTAGCTGATCTGCTGGGACAGCCTGGATGACTCTTTTAACAGCTTTTTTATTTCTAGGTGAGCCTGACCCCCTCTGCGCGGGTGGTACGTCTGGTAGGGGTTTTGGCGGTTGTACCAGAGGGGAAGTGAGAGGAATTTTGTAACCCTCGGATATGATCTTCTGTACCCATGTGTCTTGAGTGATAGATTGCCAGGGTTCCGGGTACAGAGATAATCTTCCCCCAACTGCCTCCGAAGGCGGACAGTCGGGCAGCTTCTCAGGGATGCTGAAAGGGTTGGTCACGGAAGGATTCCCTGGAACCCTGGTTTTGTGGACCCCCTCTGCCCCTGGTGCAGCATCTGTTATTATTCCCCCCTCTGCCTCTAGGGGGAAATTCACCACGTGCGGCAGGCGCGACTCCCTGTGGTTTGCGGAACCACATCTTTCCACCCCTCTGTCCCTTCTGATAAGGTCTAGAAGGCATGGAGAAACAGACTCCCACGGCAGAGAGAGTCTTACCATCTTGCTCGCATCTGGTGAGGGTATTCTTCACCTGAGGCCCGAACAATTCCGAACCATCAAAGGGGGTGTTGGTGAAGGACGCCTTGAAGGGGTCAGCAAAATTACAGAGTTGCATCCAAGCGTGGCATCTCAACGCAACGCCTGTGCCAGCGGTCCTACTCGCTCCATCGGCTGCATAAGAGATTAGCTGCATGGAGGAGTTAACAATGGAGTTCAGGGTAGCCAGCTGAGAGTCTATTTTGTCCTTAAACCCCGCAGCAGAAGGATCCTGTACCGCTTCACCCAGCTCTGTGAGCAAGTCTCTTTGAAGGCGGGTGAAATGACAAATAGTTCAGCTATCGCATAGAAAATGTCGCTGAAGCAAAAGTCAGCTTGCCGTACCTGTCCATGGTCCTGGACTCTTTGTTAGGAGTATGAACAGGTACAGAAGGATCAGCTAATTCCTTCTTAGTGGCTGCTGCTACCACCATAGCATCAACTGAAACACCTTTGGTGAGAAAGGATTTGTCATCTGGTGCAGAAATAAATTTAGAAGGCCTCCTAGGGGTAGGTCCCATTGAATCAGGAGCCGCCCACGCCTTTCTAGCCACTACCTCCATTAGTGTGTCGAAAGGGGGAGACACCCAGGAGGTGGAAGGGCGAGATCCAAAGGCGTCAAGGTAAACCGACTCGTCCTCAGAAGATTTGAGCGTGGACCAATTTCCCCTCTGTCTTAGGATCTCCAGGATGTCTGAAAAGGAGACATCCCCAGAGGGGGATCTGGGGGAACCCTCTATCTCATCCAAGTCTGTGTCCGACGTGACAAACACTGGGGAGTCTATGTGCTTCCTCTTGCACTTTCTTTTCCTAGGGGGTTCCCCTGAAACTTCAGGGGAACCCTCGGAAGAGGAGGACACCCCCAAAGTGGGTACCTTACGTTTTGGATCTCTGCTGCCGGGTATAGGAGGGTGGCCAGAGACCGTAACAGGCACTACAGAGGGAGGAGCCGCAGAACTTAACCTTGGAGTGGACACTGGGTCCAGCACACTCCTCATCACCTCAAAGGCTCCCCCATCAGACACCAAAGGTAGCTCCGGCACCGAAGACGCCGGAACCGCCCTCGGAACTGATAAGAGAAGGCTCCGAGAAAGATGTCGGGGACGAACTAACCAGAGCCGAAGCTCCGAGAGGGAGAGCGGGGTCGGACAAGGGTCCGATGCCACTCGCCCCCTCGGAGCAGACAGTGGAGTCTCGGCGCCCGAACCTCTCCATGCACGGAACCAATAAAGAGGTCGGAGCCGACGACACCTGAGCCGAAGGAGGTATCGGCTCCGACGTGGGCAAGGTCACGGATCCGACTAACTCCGGCTCCGAACTCGAGAGATGAGTCGGAGGAGGAATAGACAACTGCATCAAAGGAGCCACAGTCTGGTGAGATGGGCTCTGAAGCATTTGGGCCAGTGCCTGAGACTTTATGAGTCTACTGACCACACTCTCGATGTCGTGATCGGAGAGCCTGGAAGACCTCGATGAATGAGTCCTATGACTCCGCTCCGATAAAAGGGGGGACCTCGGTGCCGATCTGACGGACTCTAAACAAGGGGACCTAGAGCGCTTGCGCGCTGGGGTCGGCTCCGATGATGGTTTCGAAGCGGAACCCACTTTGCTCGCCTCGGAGCCAGCTGGAACAGAGGTCGGAGCCATCTCGACAACACCAGCCCTCGGCTCAGAAGCTGGAGCCAAGGGTTTGGCGGTTTTTGATGACTTCCCTGAGCCAGACTTAGATGGGGAGTCATCAGGCTTTAACAAGCCCCTTAGAATAAGCTTGTTACGCCTTTCCTGCAGGACTCAAACTAAATCCATGACAAATGGAACAAGAGTCCTGCAGGTGTAAAGGCCCCAAGCAATAGACACAAGAAGTGTGAGTCTGTCAGAGATTTTCTGACAGCACGAGTCACACTTCTTGAATCCCGAAACCTTAACGTCTTTGGACATTGTCCTAAGACAGTCACACAATCAGCACACACACTCAATTACACACAAAGAGGAGATGAGGGGACTGATTAAAAGAACACCACACCCACACAGACACAGAGGTGAGTAAAAAGAAAAACCAAGGCCTGTAGGCCTGAATATAAAAGTTAACTACAGGGGTGGGTAGGGCTTACGAAATAAACTCTATAAAGTAAAAAATTGATAGGAAACAAAAGTAAGGAATATAGCCTAATAACCATCTCAAATATTAGAAATTAATTGAAAAATATCCTTTACTGACCTGAGCGGCAAACGAGATCTAGGGAGTTAGTGCATGGTATTGTGGGATATAGGGCTGCCTCGAGCCGGTAAAAATAGCTCTCGAGCTATAATATAGGCAGATTCGGAGCCGAGGATAGTCTCCGAACCCATCCAGCAAGAATGAAGGCGAGAATGACAACTTAACATTGTATTTTTAGCAGTGGAGGCCTTAATTCCCTTGGGGCCCTGTGAGATGGTTTCTGGGTCAGCAGCATGGCTTTTGTATAGAAATTGGTGAGAGTCAGGAACCCTGTAGTACCTGTCAGGCTTGACTAGGGCTGGAGGCAGAGAATCCAGTTTAAGGCAGGCCTCCAAGTAAACATCATCTAGGATGTCCAAGACAGGAGGTATAGCCAGAGGCCTATGCTGAGGTAGCAAGAGAAATTCTCTAAGCCTTTTCTTGGAATCTGAATAATCTTGGCCTTCCCAGTGGAGGTGTTCCCTTAAGGTATGCAAAGTTTCCCCAAATGAGTAATCCTCTGGGGGGGATACAGAAGGAATGGATTCCTCTGCATCAGAGTCTTCAAAAGGGGAGTAAGAATGTTCCTGATCATCAGAGTGCTCTGAAATAATGGAGCCCTGATCAGAGGGGGATTTTCCTCCACTCTGGGCCTTCTGTCCGGTGGGGGTTGTGAACCCCTGATGAGAGTAATTAAATCCTCAGCCATTTTAAGCATCTGTTTTTTAGGCATGGGGCCTGGAGATGGGCCCTGTGTAGCTTGTCTCTTAGAATGCATGGCTGCTTTAGACTTAGTGAAAGCCTTGATGGAAAAAGAAGAGGAAGGTCTGAAGACACCTTGAGTGGAGGTAGACCTGTCCACATTTTGAGGTTCAACTCCAAGAGTGGCTTTGGTATCTGTAGTCAGGGTGTGGGCAGAGGAGCCTGCGACCTCGGGCACAGGAGACACCGCCAATGAAGTGTCGTCGGTAGTCAGGGGCTGCGTAGGCGCCTCGCTGAGAACCGGACCACGTGTAGTTTGCTTTGGCATGGTGTCGGTAGAGGCCGCGGACCTCATGGGTCAGTCCTTATCTTTGCGTTTTTTAGACAAAACTGGAGTCGGAGTAACCGACGACATAATATAGTTAAATGTTTTTCCAAAATAATGCTGGGCGAACTCCGCCCGACGCTTAATGGTGCGTTTGTTGAATGTAGCACAAAAACGACAGACCGAGACGTTGTGGTCTGGGCCTAAACAAGGTATACAGAGGGAATGGAAATCCTTATGCGTTATTTGCTTCCCACATGAAATACAATTATTAACTTTGTCTGTCATCGGTCTGAGGCAAGAAAAGTTTCCCCAACGGGGTACTTAGCTTTCAAGAAGACTTCGGTTTCAAAATTTTCATAATTTCAGGAACTGGCCGACCGGCACTTGCGAACTGCTTCGGGCACCGCGCGGCAAGAAAGACTGAAGAAAATGGCGTCGGCTGGTTCCTTTATACCCCTGTCGCACTGACGTCAGGGAAGAAGCGACGACAACAGACGCCGGACCTAGACTTTGGAATTCGTCCGACCGAGGACCTACCTGACGGCAGGAGAACCCATCTGTTATGACTGCAGCTGTATAAACGATGAACATCAAGAGTCCTGCAGGTGCAGAGGGCCCAAACAATACACACAAGAAGTATGACTGTCTGTCAGAGACATCTTCTGACAGCACGAGTCACACTTCATGAATTCCGATATCTTGGTATCCTTAGACATGATACCACAGGAACGGTACAACAAAGTCTAACAAGTATACAAACACACACACAACACTTGACAGACACTCTTACAGTTACTACAATAAAACAAAAAATTCCACACACACACCTAGTAAAGTAACATGTATAAATCTACTTTACAAACTACTGTAAAAGGGGGGAGATAAAGGCCTAACCACCTTAAGGGTGGAAAAGAGTAGGAAAATTAGAAGTTCTGTACCTACCATAACGCTCCATGTTAGTTGTCTTCTTCTCGCCTTCTTTCTTGCTGGATGAGGTTCGGAGCCGAACCTTGGCTCCGACTCGGCCACTCTAAAAGCTTGAGAGCTAGCTCCACTGGTTCGAGGCTCCCCTATATCCCACAATGCTAGGCGGTAACTCCTCAGATCTCGTCTGTAAGCTAAGCCCAGCTAGGAAAAATTCCATAAAATGGAAGAAAATGGATAACCCACCTCTATAGGCTGCCTAAAAGGTGCCCTAAACCTGACTGAAGATAGATATATATATATATAGATATATATATATATATATATATATATAAATACATATATAGAGGTGGTAGAAAAGGTAAAGGTCACAAAACACACTCCTCTAGATCTGTCCAGGCTAGGGGGAAGGAGGGTGGGACGCAAGAAAGAAGGCGAGAAGAAGACAACTAACATGGAACGTTATGGTAGGTACATAACTTGTAAATGTTAAGTTGTCTATCTCGCCTTCATTCTTGCTGGATGGGACCGCGTCCCTAGCACCTTGTCCCGGGTGGCCTATCGGAACAGACTCTTGAGTACAGTGGAACCAAAGTTGGCTCGGCCTCTAGAGACCAAGTCCAAATTATAATGAGAAATGAAGGTATGGGGAGAAGCCCAAGTAGCTGCCGCACAAATGGAATCAATAGGCAGTCTGTCTTGGAAAGCTACAGATGTAACTAAAGCTCTAGTTGAATGAGCCCTGGGTTTGGTTGGCAATTGTTGATATCTGATCTCATACACAAATGTAATCAATGAAGTAAGCCATCTAGAAAGAGATACTTCAGAAACTGGAAGGCCCATTCTGCCTTCTGCATAGGAAACACACAGTTGATCAGACTTCCTAAATTGTTTGGTCCTGTCTAAATAGTACCTAAGTTGGCGAACGTCTAATCAATGCAATTTTTGTTCTGATCTGTTGGAATAGTTAGGAAAAAACACAGGAAGATCAATGGCTTGATTCAAATTTGCCGGAGAAACTACCTTAGGCAAAAAGGACAGGTTGGTATGTAAGGACACCCTATCCTTATGAAACAAAAGATAAGGGGATTGACTACACAGAGCATGAATTTCAGAGACTCTTCTGGCTGAAGTAACAGCTACCAAAAAGAGAGTCTTCCAAGATAGCAATTTCATTGAGCATGAAGCCGCAGGTTCAAAGGGGGGGAGAATCAAGGATGTCAGAACTAAGTTGAGATCCCATAGAGGAGGAGGATTCCTGATAGGAGGTTTGAGGAGAAAGACTCCCTTTAAAAAGGCCTTGCAGAGTTTGTGAGACATAATGGAGGACTCTGAGATTCCAACATGAAAGTTGGATATAGCTGCCAATTGAACCTTGATGGTAGAAGGAGACGAATCTGAGTGGAAAAGTTTGGCTAGAAAATCTAGAACTGAATGAATGGAAGCAGTGAAAGGATCTATATCCTTTGAATGCGCCCAATAGGAAAAACGTTTCCACTTACTTTGATAAATCTTCCGAGTGGAAGATTTATGACAGGCTATTAAAATATCTCGGACTGAGTGAGATATTAGAGTAAGCCTGGCTAGAGTTGGAATTGGAGAAACCATGCTGTGAGGTTCAGAGAAGGGAGGGAGTGGTGCAACTGACCCGACTGGTGGGTCAAGAGGTCTGGAACTGGGTCCAGATGCCAGGGTTGCTCCAGCAGATAACGGTGAATAAATGGGAACCAAACCTGTCGAGGCCAGTAAGGGGCAATGAGGATCATGGAAGCTTTCTGAGCGATGGCTTTCTGTATTAGTTGAGATATCAGCGGAAAGGGAGGGAAGGCATACAGAAGTCCCCGGGGCCAATCGTGGACTAGAGTGTCTCTGCTGGGATGGCCTGGTTGGGGAAAGAGGGTGAAATAATCGTCGCACTTGCTGTTTTGGGGAGTAGCAAAAAAGTCGCAGCAAGGCCGGCCCCACTTTCGAAAGATTTTGTCCAACACTGAATTCTTCAGAGACCAATCGTGAGGAATGAGAATAGCTCTGCTCAACTTGTCCGCAATCACACTGGACTTCCCGGGAATGTGCGTTGCTAACAGAAACCGCTGAGAAGACATCGTCCATTGCCACAGTCTGAGTGCCTCTCGACATAGGGGGTAGGATCTGGTTCCGCCCTGTTTGTTGATGTACCACACTACAGACATATTGTCAGTCTGAATTGCTATAGTCCCCTTTGGGAAGAGAGTCTTGTAGGGCTTGCAACTCTAGAAGCACTGCTCTCATCTCTAGGACATTTATGTGCAAGTGGCGTTCGAAAGGTTGCCATATGCCCTGGACCGTCCTGCCCTGGTAATGCCCCCCCCCCACACGATCAGGGAGGTGTCTGTTGTCAGTGTAGCAACCGGAGGGGGAGGAACAAAAGGTCTTCCTAGGAAGAGCTGGGCGGATGTGATCCACCAAGAAAGATGATTCCTGCACGATTGTGTTATCGCAATGGCATGGGACATTGGAAGCTGTTGGTACGACCATTGAGTGAAGAGCATCCATTGTAAAATTCTCATATGGAATCTGGCTAAAGAAGAAGAGGGATAGCAGCCGCCATTAATCGTAAGACCTTCAGGACTAGTCTGACTTTGATTTTGCTGCTTTGCAAGACAAGAGAGACTTGTCTGTGTATGTCCGCTATTCTCTGCTCTGTGAGTCTGGCTGACATGCTGACTGTGTCTAGATTTGCGCTTATGAAGGTAATAACACGACAAGGCGACAAAACAGACTTTTCGTAATTTATTGAAATGCCTAATGTCTGACATGTGTGAAAGGTATAGTCTCTGGCGAGAAGCAGAAGATGCTTGGTGGGGGCTGTAAGGAGCCAGTCATCTAGATACGGAAACACCTGGAATCCTTGACGTCTCAGTTGAGAGGCGACCACTGCCATACATTTGGTAAACACTCGGGGGGCTGTATTGAGTCCAAAGGGCAGGGCCCTGAATTGAAAATGACTGGTTCCCAGCCTGAAGCGGAGAAATCTCCTGGAGCGTCGGCTCATTTTGATGTGGTAGTACGCATCCTGGAGATCTATAGAGCACATCCAGTTGTCCCGCCCCCAAAGGGGTAGAATGGACTGCAGCGTGACCATCCGAAATTTTGTTTTCTTGACAGACTTGTTCAAGTTGCTGAGATCCAAAATGGGTCTCCAGTCCCCTGTTTTCTTTGGAACCAAAAAGAATTTGGAGTAGATTCCGGATCCTTGTTGGTCTGCTGGAACTGGTTGAATGGCTCTTTTTGCAAGCAGCTTTGATATTTCTAAAGCTGCTTGCCCCCTTTGACTGGGTGGAACGTCTGGAAGGGATTTTTTTGCTTGCTTTGGAATGCGAAAGAACGGGATTGTATAGCCTTCGGAAATGATAGTCTGTACCCACTTGTCTTGAGTTAGGGGTTGCCAGGCTTCTGGGTACAGAGATAATCTTCCCCCGACTGCCTCCGAAGGTGGACAGTCAGGCAACACCTCAGGGATGCTGAAAGGGCTTGTCGGAGAAGTTTTCTTGACTGCCCTGATTCTGCGGGCCCCCTCTGCCTCTAGGGCGGCGTCTACCATTATTTTTCCCCCCTCTGCCTCTAGAGGGGAACCGACTCTATGCGTCAGGCAATGCTCCTTGAGATTGTTTGCGGAACCACATCTTTCCCCCCTTCTGGCCTTTGGGGTAAGGCCTAGAAGGGGTAGAAAAACTGACTCCCACGGCAGAAAGAGTCTTGCCTTCAGTCTCGCATCTAGTCAGGGTTTCCTTCACTTGAGGACCAAAGAGGGATGATCCATCAAACGGGGAGTTAGTGAAGGACGCCTTGAAAGGGTCTGCAAAATTACATAGCCACATCCAGGCGTGCCGACGTAAGGCCACACCTGTACCTGCCACTCTACTCGCTCCATCAGCTGCGTACGAAAGGAGGCGCATGGAGGAGTTAAGTATTGAATTGAGGGTAGCCAGATGAGAGTTCATCCTGTCCTGAAAACCCGCAGCTGTTGGGTCCTTTAACATTTCACTCGCTTCCTTGATCAAATCTCTCTGGAGACGAGTGAAATGACACAGGTAGTTCAGCGAGCGCATAGAAAAGGTCGCTGACGAGAACATCCGCTTCCCGTACCTGTCCATAGTCCTAGACTCCTTGTTAGGAGGATGGACAGGCACTGAAGGATCTGCTAGCTCCTTCTTGGTGGCTGCAGCCACCACCAAAGCATCCACAGAGACGGCTTTGGTCAAAAATTACTTGTCCTTGGGGGCGATGATCAACTCTGAAGGTCTCCTGGGGGTGGGGTCCACAGAGTCAGGAGTCGTCCAGGCCTTCTTTGCCACCACCTGCATAAGGGGGTCAAATGGAGGGGACACCCAGGAGGTGGAAGGGCGACAGCCAAACGCCTCAAGATACACTGATTCATCCTCTGAAGGGTTGAGGGCTGGCCAATTCCCCCTCTGTTTTAAGATCTCGAGGATGTCTGCAAAAAAGACATCTTCAGAGGGGGAACGAGGGGAACCTTCAGAATCCTCTAAATCTGTGTCACAGTTGACAGACTCAGGGGAGTCTATGTGCTTCCTCTTGCACTGCCTCTCCCTAGGAGGCTCTCCTACCGGGTCAGGAGAGGCCTCGGAAGAGGAAGAGATCCCCACTGGGGATACTTAAGGAGCTGGCTCTCTGCGATCCGGGATGAGAGAGTGAGCAGAAATCACCGGAGGCACCGTGGAGGGGGGGGGGGGGCAGATGGAGCAGACTGTGGGGTTGAACCAGGTTCTAACACGCTCCTCATGACCTCAAAGGCATCCCAGTCAGGCAGTGCCGGAGGTCTCCGCTCCGAAAAGCTGAAAACCTCCCCCGGCACCGACAGTGATGACTCCGAGGCTGATGTCGGAGCCAAACTCACCAGCGCCGAAGCACCGAGAGAGAGAGCGGGGTCTGACAAGGGTCCGATGCTAGTTGCCCCCTCAGAGCAGACGAGGGAAATCCGGCACCGAGATTCCTCCAAGGAAGAAATCAGAGCAGATGACGGTACCGAAGACAAAGGTATCGGTTCCGACGCAGCCACAGTCTCGGGTCCGAGCCGCCCCGGCTCCGAACTCAAAGGAGTCGCAGGAGGAATATTCTGAATGATAGGATTAGCCATAGACTGTCGAGTCGGGCTTTGAAGCATCTGGGCCAGTGCCTCGGACTTAAGAAGTCGACTCACTACTCTCTGAAGGTCATGATCAGAAAGTCTCGACGACCTAGAGGAGTGAGATCTATGGCTCCGTTCAGACAGCAATGGAGATGCTGGAGCCAAATGAACGGAGCCGATAGATGGTGACCGGGACCTTTTTCTGGAGGTTGGTTCAGACAACCTGACCGGAGCCGACATACCAATGTCTGCCTTGGCTCTGGCCGGAGCCGAGGAAATAGCAGGTACAAGAGTTCGAGAGTCATCGACTCTGGCCGGAGCCGATGTTCGAACAGCCTTCGAAGCCCCAGAAGACGACTCAGATACCGGAGCCGATAGTCTGGTAGGCTTCGAGGGTTTCCCCAAAGACTGAGTCGGGGGACCCTCAGGCTTCAATAAGCCCCTCAGAATGAGCTTATTTTTACGCTCCTGCAGGACTCTAGGGCTGAAGCCATGGCAAACAGCACGAGTCCTGCAGGTGCAAAGGTCCCAGGCAGTACACACAAGAAGTGTGACCGTCTGTCAGAGACATAGTCTGACAGCACGAGTCACACTTCTTAAAGCCTGAGACCTTTGAGTCCTTAGACATGTCGAAGAAGAGAAAGTGTAACCACACAAACACACACACCGATTACACTCATTAGAAATTAATTTAAACTAAATTAAATTAAGTTAGAAGTAATTTAGACAAATAAATCCCTATAAACACAGTTACTCACTACTAGGAAGGGAGGGACTGGGCCTAAGGCCCAAGGGAAGAATTCTAGTGAGTTTTAGGAAAAAGGGGGAATTTTACTGGGAATGGGAGGGAACTACTCACTGTATAAAACTATTCAGAAAACTTAAAAAGGGGAAAAAAGCTAAGAAAATAACTAGTTTATTTTCAAAAACTAACCTGAGCCGGTAGGAACGCACCTCGATCGCTGTAGCGGCAAACGAGATCTGAGGAGTTACCACCTAGCATTGTGGGATATAGGGGAGCCTCGAGCCGGTGGAACTAGCTCTCGAGCTTTTAGAGTGGCAGAGTCGGAGCCGAGGTTCGGCTCCGAACCTCATCCAGCAAGAAAGAAGGCGAGAAGAAGACAACTAACATGGAGCGTTATGGTAGGTACAACTTAACATCTACTAATAAAGGGTGGGAAGACTAGTCGGGTGACTACTACCACTACTAGAAAAAAATCTAGGAAAAAATATCAATCGAAAACTAACTATAATTATAAAAAATTCTAAATACGACCTGGAGCCAGTGAAAACGCAACCTTGTAGCTGAAGCGGCAAACGAGATCTGGGTATATGACGCCTAGCATTATGGGATATAGCATAGCCTCGAGCCTGTAAAAATAGCTCTCGAGCTTTAGTATTAGGCAGAGTCAGAGCCGAGGATCGGCTCCGAACCCATCCAGCAAGAATGAAGGCGAGATTGACAACTTAACATTAAGAAGCTTTGCTTGACGTGAATGGGTAGTTTGTTCATGGCAGGTGTATGGTTATCTATCTTCTAAGGAATGCCTTTGGTCAATTATAATGGCTACTCACAGACATCTTGTTTGGTTAATGCCATCCAAAATGTAGATAGGAAATCAGGCATCCTGTGCAGCATCCTTAATGAGAAGTTATGTACCTACCATAACGTTCCGTGTTAGTTGTCTTCTCTCGCCTTCTTTCTTGCTGGATGGGTTCGGAGCCGATCCTCGGCTCCGACTTGGCACTTGCTTAGCTTGAGAACTCCTTTTACCAGCTCGAGGCAACCCTATATCCCATGATGCAAGGCGGGATTACCTCAGATCTCGTTTGGTAGCTAAAATACCCTGCTAAGGACTAACCTAGTAGAACTAGGAAAAAACAAGTTCATAACAAAGGATTCTTCTATTGAAGACTCAGGAGGGAACAACCTGAGAAGAGGAAACTCTTCAAGATCTGTCCAGGCCAGGGGGAAGGAGGGAGGGACGCAAGAAAGAAGGCGAGAGAAGACAACTAACATGGAACGTTATGGTAGGTACATAACTTCTAAATGTTAAGTTGTCAATCTCGCCTTCATTCTTGCTGGATGGGACCGCGTCCCTAGCACCTGTGTCCCGGGTGGCTCAATGGAACAGACTCTTGAGAACTGTGGAACCAAAACTGTCCCTGTCCCTGGAGGCCAAATCTAATTTGTAATGAGACACAAAGGTATGAGGAGTGGCCCAAGTAGCTGCTGCACAAATGGTATCAATGGGTAGTCTATCCTGAAAGGCTGCAGAAGTGGATAGACTCCTGGTTGAGTGTGCTTTCGGTTTAGAAGGTAGTTGCTTTCCTCTAAGCGAATACACGTAAGAAATGGTGGAAGACAACCATCTGGATAAGATCACTTTTGATACTGGGAGACCTTTCCTATTTTCTGCATAGGAGACAAATAATTGGTCTGATTTCCTGAATTGTTTAGTTCTATGCAAATAGTACCTGAGCTGACTATGGACATCCAAAAAATGAAGCTTTTGTTCAGCTCTGTCAGAATAATTTGGGAAAAAGACTGGTAGATCGATGGATTGATTAATATTAGTTTGAGAAACAACTTTGGGGAGAAAGGACGGATTTGTTCTCAAGGATACCCTGTCCTTGTGAAAAACCAAGTAGGGGGAACGGATGCAGAGAGCTTGAATCTCGGAAACCCTTCTTGCTGAAGTGACAGCCAGTAAGAATATACTTTTCCAGGTCAATAACTTCAAGGAACATGAAGCAGACGGTTCGAAGGGTGGTAAAATCAAAGTTGCTAACATTAAATTCAGATCCCATTGTGGAGGAGGATGTTTTATTGGCGGCTTCAGGAGAAAAACTCCTCTCAGAAAGGCTTTGCATAGTCTATGTGACATAATGTTATGATCTTGCAAGCCAACATGATATTTGGAAATAGCCGCCAGTTGAACTTTGACTGTTGATGAAGAAGATCCTGACTGAAAAACTTCAGCCAGGAAATCTAAAACAGAATGCACAGGAGCAGTAAAGGGATCAATGTGCCTGGAGTTTGCCCAAAGGGAAAAACGTTGCCACTTGCTAGCATAAACGGTTCTGGTGGACGACTTCAAAGAAGCTACTAAGATATCTCTGACAGGATCAGAGATCATAGGAAGCCTGGCTAGGGAAGGAAGTGGAGCAACCAAGCAGTGAGGTTGAGAGAATGAATGGCCCGGTGCTGTTGACCCGACTGGTGGATCAAAAGATCCGGAACTGGGTCCAGATGCCAAGGCTGCACCAGGAGGTGACGAAGCAGAGTCGGAAACCAAATTTGTCGAGGCCAGTAAGGGGCAATGAGAATCAACTTGGCCCTCAAAACGGTGGCTTTCTGAATGACTTGTGGAATCAAGGAAAGGGAGGAAAAGCGTACTGAAGTCCCCGGGCCAATCCTGGGTTAGAGAGTCTCTCAGGGTTGGCCTGGTAGGGGAAATAGGGTGAAGAAGTCGGGCACTTGTTGTTTTGGGGTGTAGCAAAAAGATCGCAACAAGGTGTGCCCCACTTCAGAAAAATCTGGTCCACTATAGATTGATTGAGAGACCACTCGTGAGGCATGAGAATGGCTCTGCTCAGCCTGTCCGCCAAGAGGTTGGACCTGCCGGGGATGTGCGTTGCTATCAGAAACCGATGAGAGGAGATTGCCCATTGCCAAAGTCTGAGAGCTTCTCGACACAACGGATAGGACCTGGTCCCGCCCTGCTTGTTGATGTACCAGACCACGGACATGTTGTCCGTTTGCACTGCAATAGTCCCTGCGGGAAGAAAGTCGTTGAGGGCTTGCAACATTAAAAGCACCGCTCTCATCTCCAGGACATTTATGTGCAGATGGTATTCTATGGGTTGCCATGTCCCGTGGACCATCTTGCCCTGATAATGCCCCCCCCCACCCGATCAGAGAGGCATCCGTAGTGACTGTGGCAACCGGAGGAGGGGGAACAAATGGTCGGCCCTGATGAAGAAGAGGGGAAGATATCCACCAGTTCAGATGAGTCCTGCACGATTGTGTGACTAAGATTTCGTGTCTCATCGGAAGACTGTGGAACGACCACTGAGTGAATAACATCCACTGCAGAAGACGCATGTGGAAGCGAGCCAGTGGTAAAAGAACAATGGCCGCAGCCATAAGACCTAGAACTTTCAGTATCAATCTGGCTTTGACTTTGCTACTCTGCAATAAAATACGAACGTATTTTTGGATGTCCAGAATTCTCTGATCTGTTAGTCTGGCTAACAACTTGACGGGGTTTAATTCTGCGCCTATAAAGGTGATAGATTGGCAAGGCCGCAGAGAAGATTTTTCGAAATTCACTGAAATTCCCAAACTTTTGCAAAGCTGCAGAGTGTGGTCTCTGGTCTGAAGAAGTTGATGCCTGGTGGTGGCGGAGAGGAGCCAGTCGTCCAAATAAGGAAACACCTGGAATCCTTGACGTCTCAGGTGAGCTGTGACCACTGCCATGCATTTGGTAAACACACTGGGGGCTGAAGTGAGGCCAAAGGGCAGGGCTCTGAATTGATAATGACTGGTCCCTAGCCGAAAGCGGAGAAACCTCCTGGAGCGCCTGTGAATCTTAATGTGATAGTACGCGTCCTGAAGGTCTATCGAGCACATCCAGTTGTCCCTGCCCAGAAAGGGCAAAATGGACTGAAGCGTGACCATCCGGAATCTTGCCTTCTTGACAAATCTGTTTAGATTGCTTAGGTCTAATATTGGTCTTCAATCTCCCGTCCTTTTGGGGACCAAAAAGAATCTCGAGTAGACGCCGGATCCTACTTGGTCTGCCGGAACAGTCTGGACGGCTCTTTTTTCTAGGAGCTTTGTAACCTCCTGTTCTGCCAAATCCCTCTGACCGGGTGAGATGTCTGGAAGGGATTGGTGAGGTACGGGATACCTTCAAGGGGATTTTGTAACCCTCGGATATGATCGACTGTACCCACATATCTTGTGAAAGGGAACGCCAGGCTACTGGGTACAGCGAAATCCTTCCCCCGACTGCCACCAAGGGTGGACAGTCGGGCAACACCTCAGGGATGCTGAAAAGGCTTCTCAGGAAGAGACTCCCTGTTGCCCTGGTTCTGAGGACCCCCTCTGCCCCTAGGGCGGCGTTTATTGTTACCCCCTCTGCCTCTGGGGGTAAACTGCCCACGTGTGTCCGGCGCTGCTCCTTGGGCTTTGCGGAACCACATCTTCCCTCCTTTCTGACCCTTGGAATAGGGTCTAGAAGGAGTGGAAAAATGGACTCCAACGGCAGAAAGAGTTTTGCCGTCCTGCTCACACCTGGTCAAGGTTTCCTTCACCTGAGGTCCGAACAAAGCCGAGCCGTCAAAGGGGGCATTGGTGAAGGACGCCTTAAAGGGGTCCGCAAAATTACAAAGCCGCATCCAGGCTTGACGTCTAAGAGCTACTCCTGTGCCTGCGGCTCTGCTCGCTCCATCGGCTGCATAGGATATGAGCCGCATGGAGGAGTTGGTTAAGGAATTCAGGATTGCTAGCTGTGAGGCAATCTTTTCTTGAGCCCCAGCAGAAGAAGGATCCTGGACCACTTCACCTAGTTCCTTGAGAATATCTCTGAAGCCTGGTGAAGTGACAAAGGTAGTTCAGCGAACGCATAGCAAAGGTCGCTGAAGAAAACATCCGCTTTTCATATCTGTCCATGGTCCTAGAATCTTTGTTAGGAGGATGGACAGGTACTGAAGGATCCGCAAGTTCCTTCTTGGTGGCCGCCGCCACCATAGCATCCACAGAGACGCCCTTAGAAAGAAACTGCTTGTCTGTAGGGGCCGTAATAAATTTGGATGGTCTCCTGGGGACCGGTTCCACAGAATCTGGAGCTGCCCACGCCTTCCGAGCCACTACCTGCATAAGTGGGTCGAAAGGCGGAGACACCCAGGAGGTGGAGGGTCGGGATCCAAAAGCCTCCAGGTATACTGACTCATCCTCGGAGGGGTCAATGGAGGGCCAATTCCCCCTCTGTTTGAGGAGCTCAAGGATGTCTGAAAAGGAGACATCCTCAGAGGGGGACCGTGGGGAACCCCTCCGACTCATCTAAGTCGGTATCAGATGTTGTAGACTCAGGGGAGTCTGTGTTTCCTCTTACACGTCCTCTTCCGAGGGGGTTCCCCTGCAGGATCAGGAGAAACCTCGGAAGAGGAAGTTATTCCCAATGGGGAAACCTGGGGCGATGGATCCCTGGGCCTGAGAGCAAGAGGCTGGCAAGAGGCGTCTACAGGCACCGAAGAGGGAGGAGCTAAAGGGATGGACCATTGACCTGGCTCAGGTGCCAGGACACTCATCACCTCAAAGGCTCCCCTCCCCGGGAGGCCGGAATATTCCCGTTCTGAGGAAATAGGAATTCCCGGCTCCAGTGAGAGGGAAGGCTCCGAGGCCGATGTCGGTGCCGAGCTTACCAAAGCCGAAGCCCCGAGAGGGAGAGCGGGGTCGGACAAGGGTCCGATGCCACTAGCCCCCTCAGAGCCGACAAGGGAAACTCGACGACCGGATCCCTCCAAGGAAGGTCTCATGGAAGAGATCGGAGCCGAAGACGACGGAGCCGAAAAAGGATGTATCGGCTCCGGCACCGACACGGTCGCTGTCCCGAGAAGCTCCGGCTCCGAACTCTGGAGGGGAGTCGGAGGAGGAAGTTCAAGGGGTAAAGCAATAGCCGAAGTCTGCTGAGACGGGCTATGGAGCATTTGGGCTAGTGCCTGCGACTTCAACAGCCTGCTTACCACCCTCTCTAAATTGTGGTCAGACAGCCTGGAAGATCTCTAAGATCGGCTCCGATGACTCCGCTCCGACAAAAGAGGAGACCCCGGAGCCGAGTGGATAGACTCCAAAGAAGGGGACCAAGATCTCTTCTTGGACGAAGCCATCGGAGCCGACGTCCTCTGGGATCCAGATGGAGCCGAAGGCTTCTCGGCTCCGATACTGGATAATATGTCGGCTCCAGCCGGAGCCGACAAGGCAACAGCAGATTGGGTGTCGGAACCGATCGGAACCGACACTACCACCTGAGAAGAAGAAAGATCGGCTCCGGCCAGAGCCGATCTCGACTCCGAAGGAGTCAGAGCCACCGGGGAAGGCTTAGAAGCTGTAGCCTGAACCTTAGGTGGCTTAGAAGGTTTACTAGACCCAGTTTTAGTGGGTGACCCTTCTGGCTTTAGTAAGCCACGGAGGATCAACTTATTCCTCCTCTCCTGCAGGACTCTCTGGCTAAAAGAGTGACATAAGGCACAGGAGTCCTGCAGGTGTAAAGGCCCCAGGCAGTAAACACAAGAAGTGTGACCGTCTGTCAGAGACATTTTCTGACAGCACGAGTCACACTTCTTGAAGCCTGAGACCTTTCCTTCCTTAGACATAGTCCAAGAAAAAAATAACACACACACCCCAAACAGTCACACAATTAATCCCAACAAACACAGACACACAGATAGGGATTAAGAAAGGGGGCCTAGGCCTAACTGAAAAGTTTTTAAACTTTTTATAAAAACTAGAAGTTTTTAACTATATTGGGAAATAGGGTGGGCTGTAGAAACACTACACACTATAAAAAGGAACAAGGGAGAGATAAAACCCTGACTAAGCTGTTTGAAAAATTCAAACTTACCTCAGCTGGCAAAAAGGAGACCTCTTCGCAAAGCGGCAAACGAGATCTGAGGTAGTCCCGCCTTGCATCATGGGATATAGGGTTGCCTCGAGCTGGTAAAAGGAGTTCTCAAGCTAAGCAAGTGCCGAGTCGGAGCCGAGGATCGGCTCCGAACCCATCCAGCAAGAATGAAGGCGAGATTGACAACTTAACATCTCATGCTTCTTCAATTCAAACTTGACAAAGAAAAAAAAGTCTTCTTGAAAGTGAAGACCCCCCCCAAAATAAGACTTTTCAGCTCCCAAACTGTAGCAAGCTGCTGTTCATCTGTGGCTGCAAATGCAGACCTCGTAATAATTTATGGTGCTACTGCCGCCTCCAGCCTGTCATTGGAGTCTGATGCCATGGGTCATTCATCTGTCTTGGGGTTTGGCCTTAGTTCTCTATTGTGATTGGCTCCATGCAGACAAAGTAGTAAAACCAGATCTCTGAACATAAGTGCATGAAAAAATACAGCCAACTTACACCACATCAGATAATAAAATACAATAATAGTTCCTGTTCTCAGCACACTCCAAACAGGGGCTGTTCCCCCAACACTTCTGTCGTATTATTCTCAACTCAGGATTACATAGCTTTGGGGAAAGAAGAATATGAAATTACAGCAAAAGCAATGATTTCCTTACCCCACAATTGTGAGACCTTGGAGTAGTCCGTTTACTTTGTACTTGCCTCCTGACAAACTGTCACTTAGCCAAGCCTGGATGTTATCGATATCTAAGTTAGGCACAGCAGTGGTGTTATGTTGAAGGTTGTATGCACTGAATTCTGATACCCAGAAAGAGATTTGTCTCTTCTACTGTAATGGCTTAGGGTTGTGACTCATGATCAGGACTCATAATAGCCCTAATGACTATTACTAATTTGTGGCTGGACAATGCCATTTATTTTATTTTTCCATTTGTTTGTTACGTTCTTCAAGGGCAACCTGAAAGTACCGTCTGATAAAATGACATGTTCAAAATCACATCAGACATGGAGGTGAAAAGAATCATTCTGTATCCTTGACTACAGGATGCAGCTCAATGATGGTGTGGAGTAGATGTTAAGTGTTAAAGTGTTAAATGCCATTTTATTCTGTGAACATTTTCAATTTTTCATGTGTGAACTACAACCCATTATCACAGCACATCTGTTAAGGCCATTCATAATGGCCACTAGAAAAAGAAGCAGCGTCTTCCCATATCGTTCAGTCTGTGTTGTTTAACTTCGTTCATTCATTACTGATGGGTTATCAGTTCCGTTCTCGAAACTGAGCCGGCCTTATAACAAGCTTGCGTTTATCAAAAACTCTCGATCCAAGATCCCACCTTGAATGCGCTGCTCCCTGTTACCTCAGATAGAGTTTGCAAGTTGACAGACAAAAGTACAGGCTAACTCTGGTCATAACAGACCTACAATAAAGTAGTATACGAGATCAACCAGCAACCTCCGGATGGGGACAGAGGGTGGGGAGTTATGAATGAACGAAGATCAACGACAGATGGAACGTTATGGTAAGAACTTCTTTATCGGATGTCAATCTTCGTTCATTCCTTACTGATGGGACAGAGTCCCCAGCTACCTGTGTCCCTGGGTGGCCCTCATGGAAGGACATTCCTAAGCACCATGGAGCCAGAAGCTCTACCTCTGGAGGCCAAATCCAATCTGTAAGGAAGGATGAAAGTATGAGGCTTGGCCCAAGTCGCAGCTCAGCAAAAATTGAGGGAAGCCCTAGCATGGAAAGCTGCTGAGGTTGCCACAGACCTTGCAGAATGTGCTTTCACTCGGTCAGGCAAGGTGATATTATTCTTGTAGATAACGGTAATGCAATTACTCAACCATAATGCTAATGTAACTTTTGAGACAGGATAACTTAGTCTTGGTCCAGAAAAGGCCAGTAATAGTTGGTCTGATTTACGGGTAGATTTTGTTCTGTCCAGATAAAATCGTATTTGTCTATGAACATCCAGGGGAGTGCAAGCAATACTCTCCCTTGTTATTAGAATGGTTAGGAAAAAATACTGGGAGGTCAACAGACTGGTTGATAAACAGCTCTGACACTTTTGGTAATAAGGAAGAACTCGTTCTCAGTGATGCTCTATCCTTATGGAAGATAAGTTAGGGACGTTTGATGCATAAGGCTTGAAGTTCTGACAAACGTGTGGCTGATGTGATTGCAACAGAAACAAGGTTTTCAAATAGAGGTACTTTAAATTACATGAAGACGCAGGTTGAAAGGGGGGAGCTGCTTGGACTTGTAGAACCAAGGCTAAATCCCAAGGTTGTACTGGTTCTCTAAAGGGAGGTTTTAAGGTGAACACCCTTAAAGAAAGTCTTAGAGTCTATGTGACGTAAGTGAAGAATCCTGAAAACCAAAGTGGAAATTTGAAATGGCAGCTAAATCAACACGAATAGTAGAGGCTGACACCCCAGATTGAAAAAGATGTGATACGTAGTCTAAAACCACTGAGGCTGACAAGGGGTCTAATTGTTTATTCGCTGCCTATAATGAAAACCTTTTCCATTGGCTGAGATAGATTAGTCTGGTGGACAATTTATGAGATGCTATAAGAAAATTGCACACCGGGGATGAGAGGTTATCTTGCCTGGCAATCATAGGAAGTGGAAAAACCAAGCTGTCAGCTTGAGGGTTGTTAGAATGGGGTGAGCCAGACCCTGGAGATGGGAAATAAATGTCGGGGATGGACTGAGGATCCACAGTTAATCTTGCAGGTGAGGCTAGAGGGAGGGGAACCAGACTTCGAGGCCAATATGGAGCAATGAGGATCACTTTGCTTTTCAACTGCTGTGCTTTCTTCAGGAATGGGGAGATGAGGGTGACAGGAGGATAAGTATAAAGTAGACTTGAGGATTAAGCGTGGACTAGAGCGTCTCTCAGTGACTGTTCCAGAGGGGATAGTTGCTGCACTTGTAGTTGGTTGGGGAGGCTGGCCCCAGCTGTTGAAAATGATTTGCCGCTATGCACCTGCTCAACTTGTCCGCCATCACGTTGGAGCTCCCAGGAATGTGTGTTGCAATTAGAAAGTGGTTGGAAGCTATAACCCATTGCCATATTCTCAAGGCCTCTCGGCATAATGGATAAGATCTGGTGTCCCCTTGTGTGATGTACCATACCCCTGACATGTCTGACTGCATCGCAATACTCCCTGCCGGAAGGATGGAATGGAATGGAATGCTTGCAATGCTAGTACCACCACCACCCTCAGTTCCAGGACACTGATATGCAAAAGAGCCTCTGTCTCCGACCAGGTGCCTTGGACAAAGTTTCCCTCACATAGCCCCGCCCCATCAGAAAGGCACCTGCGGTCACTGTGGCTTTCGATTGATGGGGTTGAAGGGGCGAGACCATTGGGGGACTTGAGACATCCAGAGCAAATCTTATTGCATCTCTGAGTTACACTTACCTGACTGGACAAAGGGTGTTGTAGAGAGTACCACTGAGTGAGGAGCAAGCACTGGAGAAGACTCCTGTGGAATCTGGCCAGAGGAACAATGGTGATAGAGGCGGCCATTGACCAAAAGTTGAGTATGGACCGAACATAAGACTTGCGGTGACAGAGCAGCGGCTGAACCTGTTGTCTTAGTCTTTGAAGTCTGTGATCCAGAAGAGATGCTGTGCAATTCCTCATGTCCAACAGTTCCCCAATGAATTCTAAAGACTGCACTGGGGTTGTGTTGTACTTCTCCCAGTTTATAGCGATTCCCAGGCATTGTGCTGTGAGGAGAGTGTAGTCTAGGGCTTCTTCCATTAAACGCTTGGTGGGGGCTGTGAGGAGTCAGTCATCTAAGTATGGAAAAGCCTGCAATTCTTGAAGTCGCAGGTGAGCAATGACTACTGCCATGCATTTGGTGAACACTCTGGGGGCTGCAGAGAGGACCCATGGGCAATGGTCAAAATTGGTAGTGACTGCCTCCTATGCAGAAGCGGCGGTATCTTGAGCACTTTTCCATTTTTATATGCTAATATACATAATGAAGATCTGCAGAGCACATCCAATTGTCTTCTTCCATTAGAGGAAGGATATGAACCATGACCATCCGGAATTTCTCTGATTTTACAAATATTTTCAGTGTGCTTCCCCCGTCGTCTTTGGCACCAAAAAAAACCTAGAGTAAAAACTGGATCCTATCTGATCTGGGGGGGCAGGTTTAGTGCCTGTTTTTTTGTAGCAGCTTTTGGATTTTGTGTGCTGCTGCTTCCCTTTGACTGGGTGGAATGACAGGCAAGTCTCAGGATGAGGCTGGACAGAGATGGAAGGAGATGCAATAGCCTCTGGATATTATCCTTTGTACCCAAGAATCGGTGGTTATGTTTAGTCAGGCAGTTGGGGACAAGGAAATATGCCCCCCCCCCCGACTGCTTACAGAGGTGAGCAGTCAGGCAACGCTTCAGGAGCACTGATAGGGTTTGCCAGAGAAAATCTCTGGAAGCCCGGTTTTGCTTACCTCTTCTGCCCCGAAAGGGCCATCTTCCATTGGAGTTTCCCCCTCTGCCTCTAGGGGGGAACTCAGCACATGCATCACGTAAAAGAGCCCTGTGATTCTGTGCCACATCTTCCCGCTCCTCTGATTTCTGGAGTAGAATCACTGAGGAGTGGAGTTTGGTTTGACACCAACAGCAGATAGGGTCTTGTCATGTTCACACCTTGCCAGCGTATCTATCTTTAGGACCAAACAAAGAAGTGGCCTCGATGGGGGCGTTCATAAAGGAAGCCTTAAAGGAGTCTGCAAAGTCACAAAAGCGCATAGAGGCATGCAGTCTCGTGACTATACCACAGCCTGCTGCTCTAGCCGCATCTTCCATTGCGTGTGAAATAAGATGCATGGAAGAATTGGATATTGATTCTATGGTCACTATCTGAGAAGCTACATTGTCACAGACCTCATCAGAAACAGCACCTGCCAAGCTTTCAGAGAGTTGGTTGAAAACATCCCTCTGAAGCCTTGTGAAGTGTACCAAGTAGTTCAAGGACCTTACGGCGAAGGTCGATGAAGCAAACACGCTTCCAGAGTATCGCTCTTGACTCCTTGTTGGGCGGATGGACAGTCTGGCTCTCTTTTGCCAAGTCTTTCTTGGTTGCAGCCACCACCACGGCATCTACTGGAAGACCTACTGACCAATGGGGATGCTCAGCTGGGGGAAATAAGATCTTGTCAGGCCTCCGCGGTATAGTTTCCAGGGTGTCAGGAGCCTTCTATGTATGCTGGACAAGCTCATCAGCCGGCAGGATTACACAGGACATAGGAGGCCGGGCACGAAAGGCCTGCAGGAATATGGATTACTCTGTGGAAGGATTGGAGGACTTCATCACCCCTCTGTCTTAGGATCTCTAGGATGTCACCAAAGGACACCACAGCAGAGGGTGACCATGGGGACTCTTCCCCGTCAAGGTCCACATCTTCAAAGACTCCTCAGTGGAGTCCATGTGCTTCCTCTTGCACAACCTTGCGAGTTACTTCCTCAGTGGGGAGTTCTGGGGAAGATTGCAAAGAGGGAGTCTGCTGAGGGGGAGAAACCTGAGGCCTTTGTGGCCAGTGGTTGTGGCTTGTGTCAGTTGCGGCACAGTAGGGAGAGAGGACTCTGACATGGGGGGTTTGCCAGCGGAAGCAAGCACCCTCTCCATGGCCTGGGAAGACAGACCACCCTAAGAGGGATTGGAGCCCAGAACAGAGCACAACAACCTCGGAATCAGGGTCACACCCCGCTCCGACGAGCCAACCCCCAGACCAGGAGTCTGAAGAGGACTGTGGACCGTGAGGGAGGGAGGATTCTTGGAGGGTGCCATAGAAAAAGAAAAAAATTGGCGTAGAACCAATAATACCCTCCCCATGGCACAGCCATTAGCCTGAGAAGAGCCTGATGCCTAGTGCACCAAGGACCACAAGGATGATACCAGCTCCAAAGTGAGGTCCGCTATTGGGGTTGGAGGGAGGAAAGTTGCTGTCTGAGGAAGGGGCTTCCATGTTTGCTTGGAAGTCAAAGGAGTGTACGCTGGGGTCTGTGGAGAAAAACGTTCACCTGAAAAAGGGAACGTAGCTTTAGATGGTTGAGAGAGACCCCTGGCCACAAGCAACTGGTCAACAAGCCGCAACTCATCTTGTTCAGAAAGGCTCCTGGTCGACCTCAGAGAAACCTTTAGCAGACTCTGGCCTTTCTATAAAAGGCCAAAACCAAAAAGATTTGCCTGCCCTGGAAATCCAAATATTTGGATTTCCAGGGCAGGCAAATCTTTTTGGTTTTGGTCTTTGTCAAGCTTGCTCATCATCGCTACTTACTTTCTATAAAAGGGCTATATTGGCTACCAACAAATGGATCTAAAGAAGGAGATTACTTGGTTCTTGCTAGTTCGAGTGGTGCAGAGCCCGGAACAGAGGGTGTCTGCACCGAGAAGAATGGTGTCTAGGTAGTCTGCGCTGTTGTAGGCAGCGCCATACAAGTCAAAGGTGTCTGCACCATAAAGGCAAGTGTCTGCACCAGTGAGTAAGGTGCCATCGAGGAAGGTGTACGCAATGGTAGTAATGACTGACGAAAAGGAATGCACCTAACAGCATGCTCGGTGCCCAAGGTGTCTGCACAGCAGAGGACAGCATCTTTTAACTTGGGGCCAAAGAGAATTGCACCAACAGTGCCGAATAAGACTGTACCTGCAGGGACGGTGCCGGTAAAAGCTGCGATGAAACTGTTGGAGCCGTGTCTGCACCGGGAACTCCGGTGTCGGTGGCAATAAAGAGGACATAGCTGGAGTAAGATTCAACTAGGGCAGTGCAAAGCCTGGAGCCAAAAGGGTCATAGGTGGCAGCGCCGGACTGGAAATTTTAACCTTCTTATGAGTCTACTCCCTACGATCTCCAGAGGGAGATTACGTGAGTGACCTCGAGGAGGAAGAATGCCTCTGGCGGGGTTTAGCAGGAGTTGGTGAGCCCTCCAACCCAGAGATAACCTCACAAAAAGGAGTTTTAAGGAGGCCTTTCAGGATTAACTTGTTCTTTCACAGAGTCTCCTGGTCGAAAACTTTCTACAAATCCCACACGGGGGATCCACTGAAAGGTGGGAGACATTCAAGCAATAGACAGAAGTCATGGCCATCAGAAAGTGGTAACTTACGGCCACAATCCTTATTCTGTTTGAAACCAACACAACTTTTCTTGTCCAACACAATGATGTGGAGAAGAATGACAGTACCAAAAAGTGAAGGCTACCCAGAAGGGTAAGAAGAGAGAAGTGAAGGATTACCAAGGATGGTAATGAAGAATTACCTCAAAGGTAAGAGGGTAATAAAAGTAAAGAAACTATAGGGAGATGGTCTTAAAAATACGATAGACAGGCTAGGAGTATAGAAATAGTAACGGATTGAAAACTTTTAAACCACTAATATAGAAACTTTCAAAAAAATTACTTTGAGTGTGGCTTGACATAGTTGCACATCAACGTGGCAAAGGAGATCTGGGGTAACAGGGAGCAGAGCATTCTGGGTAAGATCTTGGCTGGAGAGTTTTTGGCTGACACAAGCTTGGTATAAGGCCAGCTCGGTTCCGAGGATGGAACAGATAACCCATCATTAAGGAATGAACGAAGATAAACATCAGAAAATTTTCCAGGTCAGTAACTTAAGTTCCCATGTAGCTGCTTGCTCAAAGGGAGGAAAACTTAAGGCCTGCAGTACCAAGTTCAAATCCAGTGGTAAAGTAGGATCCTTTTACAGGGGTCTCAGTAGGAGTCTCTCTCTCTCAAAAAAAAAAAAAAAGTTTTACAACGTTTAGAAAAGGCCATAAAAGAATTTTCAAATCCAGTATGAAAATTAGATATTGCTAACTGAACTTTAATCGTTGAGGAGCTAGCCCCCTCATCATAAATGTTTGCCAAAAATTCAAGTATACTACGTCTCAAAGCAGAGAAGGATCGATGTGTTTTTGTTGCACCCAGTAAATGAAGAGAAGGTCTGGAATCGGATCCAGAATCAAAGGAGCATAAAGATGAGAACAAAAGAAGGGGAAACAAATTTGCTGAGGCCAGTAAAGTGCAATGAGGATGCCTACGCTCTTCAACCTAGAAGCCTTCTGCAGAAATTCTGGAATTAGGGCAATTGGCAGGTAAGCATAAGGTAGACAGAGGGACAAATCGTGAAGTACAGCATCCCTCAATGAGTCCCTCACAGGGGGAATTAGGGCAAAATAGCTGCTGCATTTGTTGTTTAGGGGAGAAGCAATAAGACTGCAGCAAGGCTGGCCCCATTAAGTGAAAAATCATTTGTCACTTTCATATTTAGAAACCCCTCGTGAGGTATAAGAATGGACTGGCTCAGTTTGTCTATCACAATGGACTTCCCCAGGATGTGCATTGCAATGAGAAAGAGGCTGGATGAGATCGCTCATGGCTACATTCAAAGTGCTTCTCGACAAAGGGTAAGATCTGGTTCCTCCCTGTGTGTTGATGTACCAAACTACTGACATTTCATCTGTTTGAATTGCAACTGTCCCTAAAGGAAGTGCCCAGGAATGCTTGCAACACTAGGAGCACTCCATTTCTAGGACATCGATATGCAAACCAGCCTCTTCGGGGGACCAAGTGCCTTGGACTGTTTTAGCCAAAAAGTGCCCCCACCCCATATGGGAAGTGTCCGTGGTCACTGCAGCCTTGGGTGAAGGGAGAATGAAAGAGTGGCCTTGTAAAACTTGATCTGAATGAATCCACCACCAGAGGTATCTTGCATGCTTAAGTGATTATTGGCATTGACATGCTCTGGTAAATTACCACCAACTGAAGAATTCTCCTATGAAATCTTGCAAGAGGAACTAAAATTATGCAGCAGACTGACCCCAAAGCTTGAACTTTCACCCAGGCTGAAATCTTGGTATTGCAAATTACTTTCATGATCTGCAAGCTGATACTTTGAACTCTTGAGAAAGTAAGATAAGCTGTCACTGATATCAGATTGAAGACTTTTCATATCAATTTCCAAAGTCTGTGAAGGCTGTAACTAAGACTTATTGCAATTTTTGGTTAACCCCAGATGAAAACAAATCTGAAGAACCTGATCTCTTGCTCTTGTCAGCACATGTCTGGATAAGGCAGTAATGAACCAGTTGTCTAGATATGGAAACAATGAATTCCTGCAGTCTCAAGTGAGCTACCACCACTACCATGCATTTGGTGAACATCCTGGGGGTTGTGGTGAGGCCAAAAAGCAGTGCTCTGAACTGATAGCGACTGGATTACAGCCAGAAGTGCAAATACCTTCTGGATGGTCTGCTTATTTTTATGTGATGGTACGCAGCCTGAAGATCTCTCAAGTACATCCAGTCGTCCTTGCCCCGAAGGGTAGAAAGGCCTAAACCATGACCATCCAAGTAAGTTCAACCTACTTGTTCAAAATGCTAAACCCAAAATTGGGCTCCAGTCCCCTGTTTCTTTGGCACAAAAAAGAATCCTGAGTAAGTTACAGATTTTATCTGGTCTGGTGGGACCTCTTCGATGACTCTTTCCTCTAGCAGCTTTTTTATTTCTAGTGTTGCTGCTTTCCTCTGACTCCGTGGAACATCAGGAATTTTACACACAGTTGGGGGTACAAGGGAAAAAAGTTGTATAACCTTTGGAAATAATCCCTTGCACTCAAGTATTTCTTGTTACATCTAGCCTGACTCGCTGGTGCAGGGATAGTTTGCTGCCAGAGGGAGACAATAGGGCCTCCTTTCAGGAGGGCTGATAGGGTCTCTATCAGAGAAACACTCTGGACCTCTGGTTTTGTGGGCCTCCTCTGCCATGAGGGTGTCACTGCCCATTTGAGTTCCACCCTGACCCTAAGGGAACTATCTCCACATGTCTCCTGGAAAGGACCCTCTGGTTCTTTCTGAACCACATCTTCCAACTACCTCAGATTCCTAGAAAAAGATCAATGGGGTCGAGAAATGTACACCCACTGCAGAGGTTGTCTTTCCATCCTTTTCACAACTGGATAATGTCTCTCACTTTTGGGCCAAACAAGAAACTGCTGTTAAAGGGAGTACTGACAAATAAGGACTTGAATGGCTCTACAAAATCACATAAGCGCATCCATGTATCAACCCACTGCTGCTCTTGAGGTTCCTTTGGCTGTAATGCAAGTTAAGCCTCATGGAGGAATTTGAAATGGACCAGAAGGTAGCCAACAGGGACTTCAGATTGAGCATCAGCAGTACTGGTTCCAGAAAGGGATTTTGATAGGTCCTTGACCACGTACCTTTGTAGTCTAGTAAAATGTGGCTAACAGTTCAACAACTTGTTGCTGAGGCATACACATGCTTCCCAAACATGTTCATCACCCTAGACTCTTAAGGGGATGAAAAGAGGAACTTTGTTCAGCCTATTTCTTCTTGGTGGCTGAGGCAACTACCATATCATCCACCGGCACCCTCTTACTCTAGAATTACTTCCCAACAGGTAGAGCCAGAACCAATCTGGCCTCTTAGGAAACAGACCAACTAAGTCGGACTCCTTCCACACCCACCGAGACTCCAAATCAATAAGCTCATTGGTGGGCAGAGTAACTCAGGAGGTAGTTGGGCCAGCTCCAAAGGATTCCACAAATACTGGTTTCTCTGGTGAAGGGTTACTGGAGGAACAACCATCTCTCTGCTTAAGGATCAAGGATGTCTCCAAATGAGACTTCTAGAGGTGATCGTGGGGACCCCTGTCATCAAAATCCAAGTTCCTCCTCTTGCACTTACCTCTTCCTACGGACTTCCTTGGTGGGATGTTCCAGTGAAGTGGCAAAAAGAGATCATAAAACCCTGTTGGGTGGTCTGGAGGCATTGAGCTGGCTGGCTGTCTTGTGGTGTAGAATGATGTGGCTCCAAGTGCAGACACATTTGGAAACTACACTGGAGATCTGGGTAGATAGGAATCTCTCTGTCCTGTCAAAGCAGAGAAAACACACTTCACTACCTCGAAGTTAGACTGCTCCAGAGAGGAAGACAATAGTCCCAAAAAGACAGGCTTCTGGACCGCTGTCTCCCCTGTCCCAAAAGCAATCTCCCTAAAGAGGGAGGCGGAGCTGTTCAATGCCGAAGCTCCGAAGGATAGAGAGATGGCTCTGAAATCCTCGGAAGTATACTCCAACCCCATGGAGCCTAGAAGGAAGCTTCAGCTCTGACAGTCATCTGGATCCAAAGTTGTCAGAGACTGTGCACTCAGAGCAAGCATCGAATCTGAAGATAAGGCTATCTTCGGAACAGAGCCAGACTAACCCAGAAGGTTTGGATCCAGCGACTCAAACAACCAGAGAGATCAAAGAAGAAGCCAGTAGTGGTGGCGTGGTAGATGGACAGCCTTCCTGACCCAGGGGGGTAGGAACCTGTGAAACACCAATGTGCACCAAGAGAAACATCCTTGTCTCTTTTCACATCATCTTCAGTCATCCCCATCTCTCTCTTCACATCTTCAGTCAAACTTCTGGCAGAATGATATGAGGCAAGGCATGGTGACTTAAATCGACACCCTTCCAAAAAAGGTGAGGAAACCCCATAAGGTACTGGATCATATACAGGGGAATACCTAGTCCTAGAAAGGCTTACTGGATCTTAAGAAGTTGATCCAGTCAATTTTTTCATCAGATCAGGGGCTGTTGCTGTTAGATTTGTTGACTTTTTTCTTATGATCTGAGGGACAATGCCCTTGACCTGGCTTCAGATCCACTATTGGTCTTATCCTTGGTGGTCCTGAAGATGGAGTAGAGGATGTAGAGGGCTTAGGAAACTGACAATGATTCCTTAGATTTTATTTTGGGGGACTGAGACCCAGAAATAGCTTTGTCAAAGGAAGATGGAAGCAGCATTTTAAGAATCAATTTATTCTATTGGCAAATATCTTGGGATTCAACTTTTTGCAGAGTTGCAATCCTTCTGTAGGTACAGTTGTGTACACTTACCATAGATGTAGATGTTGAGTGTATTCACTATTGCAGTCATCACCTGTGGGTTAATCCCTGCTGTGGAAGCTCGGCCAGCCCGAATACCAGAGCCAATGTTTTTCTGTGTCGGCTGCTGTTTCTTGTTGACTGACATCAAGTCGTCAGTGCTATAAAGCAAGGCAGCAGATGCCATTACATCAGCTTTTCTTGCCCTAACCAGTCAGAAGCCCAAGGAAAGATGGTAAAGTGGTCCTGGTGGCTAAAAGCTGCCATAATACGCTTATATCTCCTAAGGAAAGAGGATATAAGGGGGAAGGAGGGAGGGAAACCAGGACTACAACAGTGAATACACTCTAACATCTTCATTTATGTTAAGTGTACACAACTGTACTATGTTCTTCATGTTCCACTGTTGCAATCATCACCTGTGGGAGGATTCCCAAAAATGAGGAGAGGGGTGGAAGGATTAGAGACCTAAACATGGGTAAGCATGCCCTGCAGAACTGCAGTGGCAAACCCTGCCCTAGCCTTAGAGAAAAAAAGGTAGGTGGTAAAGTTTTGTAAAGGTATGAGTCCAGGTGGCAGCTTCCAAGATGTCCCTGGTGGGAACTCCTCTGAGGAATGTTGTGGAAGTGGAGGCTGCTCTAGTGGAATGGGTACGAAGAGATTTAGAGGGTTGTTTCCTATGTAATCTGTAGCAGAAATGGATACAGTGTTGCATCCATTTGGAAATGGGCTTCCTCTCTGCCCCTGGGGCAAAGCTGCCAAGTTGGTCAGTTTTCCTGAAGGGTTTAGTATGGTCCAGATATCTGAGCTGTCTGTGCACGTCGAATGAGTGCAGAATTCTTTCCCCCTTGTTTTGAGGGTTAGGGAAGAAGGTGGTTAAGATGTATGGCCTGGTTGAGAATCACATTAGATACCACCTTAAGCATGAAGGAGGGGTTAGTCCTCAGGGAGACCCTGTCTGCATGGAAAATGAAGGGCTCAAAGGCCATTAGTGCCTGTAGTTCTGAAACCCTTCTGGCTGAGGTGATAGCTAGTAGGAAAACAGTCTTCCAGATGCATTTAATTTCTGCTGAAGCAGCAGGCTTAGGGTGGTAAGGTTAGTTTTTCCAAAACATAATTCCGGTCCCAGGATGACGTGGGTGGCCCTCTGGGAGGTCTGATATTAGAAGCCCCTCTGAGGAATTGTTTAATTAAAGGATGCGACAACAGGCGCTGGTCTGTATCAAAATGAGCTGAAATGGCGGAGGCATGGATTTTAATAGATGAGGAGGAGAGGCCACTATTGAGTAACTCCACTAAATAGTCCAGGATAAGAGGGATGGAAGGTTGAAAGAAACTGCCCCCTCCGACAAGCTCCAGGAGCAGAATCTTTTGCATTTCCCCAAGTAAGATTTTCTGGTGCAGGGCCTTCTGGCCTCTGTGATAATGTCTAGCACCTGTTTGCTTAACAGGGGCCCCTTGTTTGCTTTTAAAGTATTAGCCATGCTGACAGAGTCTGCATGTCAGGGTGCAGCACCCCCCCCCCCCACACACCTCAAGAGGTCCGAGATCAGGGGAAGCTGCCTAGGAGGCTGTGATGTCTGGCTGTGCAGTAAGGGGTACCAGTGCTGCCTGGAGCTATCTGGAGCAATGAGGATGGCCTTCGGTCTCTCCTCCCTTATCTTCATCAGTACACCATGGGAATAAGAGGCAGAGGAGGGAATGCCTACACAGAGGGAATTCCAGGGGAAGGTCAAAGCATCCACCTTCCACGCTAGGTGGTGATACTCCCTGGTACAGAATTTTCAGCTGGTGGTTGAGGTGTGAAGCTAAGAGATCCACTTCCGGAGTTCCCTACTCGAGTGACTTGCAAAAATATTGTTCTGTACAGCTGCCATTCGTGGGGGTCCAGTAAGTTTCTACTTAAGTGGTCTGCCAGGGTGGTGTTGACTCCTGGTAGGTATTGGGCTATTAGGTGTAATCCCATGGAGGAGGCTGTCAGCCAGAGGTTCATGGCTACCCTTCACAAAGGGTAAGATTTGCTCCCTCCCAGTTTGTTGATGTCCCACATTACTGTGGTATAGTCTCTGTTTTGATAAGAACCCCTGGCCTGAGATGGGGTTTGAAGGATGTCAGAGACTTCTGAACTGCCATCATTTGTGCAAGAGAAGTTGCTGGGCATCCCAAAGACCTTGGGTGCACCTGCCTGCTAGGTGAGCACCCCAAGCAATGACTGAGGCGTCTGTGGTGGTCTGCCCAGTAGGGTGGAGGATGAAGGGAAGACCCTTGTTCTTGGCACAGGCCACTGCCCACCCCAAAGAAACTCTGCCCTTATACAGGGGATTAGAGGGAGAGGGGGGTCTAGAGGCAGTGTCCGCTGACACCAAAGGTTCTTTAGATACCACTGAAGTTTTCTCACGTAAAGCCTGGCCAGAGGAATTAGGATGCAAGATGCCATGTACCCCAAGGCTTCCAGGAACTTACTCGTCATGAGGGGACTTCTGGAAGCCAGTTGGGTGAAGTAGAGAGGCAGGAAGTTCTGCTTTTCTGTGAAAGGAAGGCCATTTGGGATGCTGTGTACAGCAGTGCTCCTAAGAAAATGATCATCCTGGAGAGTGTTTGCTTTGATTTCTTCTCGCTGAAGGAAGTTAGGAGGGTTTTGACAAAGAGGAGATCCTGGAGCAACTTTTCTTTGCACTCTGCCTGAATGAGGCAGTCGTCCAGATAAGGGTAAATCTGTATATTTCTCTGTCTGCAAAATGCTATGGCTGGGGCTAAGCATTTGGTGAATATCCTGGGAGCAATAGGTAAGCCAAAGGGTAGCACAAAGAACAGAAAGTGTTGAGAGCCTGCTCTAAAGCGCAGGTATTTCCTGCAGGATTCCCTTATGGGGATTTGGAGGTAGGAATCTTTTAGGTCTAGGGTCAATAATCAAGCATTTCTTATCAGCATAGACAGCAGCTGCTGCAGTTAGCATTTTGAATTTGGGGACCACCAGGGAGGTGCTCAGAATGGATAGAGCCAGGATGGGGCACCAAGTGTCCTCTTTTCTGGGAACAAGGAATAGTCTAGAATAAAAGCCTTTGCCTGACTGATCTGCAGGGACAGGTTCTACTGCCCCCTGGGATATGGGTCTGGACTTGTTTCAATGCCTCTGCCCACTGATTTGGAGTTAAGTCTGGGTACCCTCTTGGAATTGAGAGTTCGTTGAAAGAGAATTTGTATCCCTGGAAAACGATAAAGACCTATTGGTCCTTAGTTAGAGAAAGCCAATTTTCTTTACAAAGAAAGAGCCTTCCTCCTAGCTTTTGATGAGTGAAACGTGGGGGGGAGAAAGAGTCATTGAGAGTTTTTGCCATACAAGGATGGCTTAGAACTCCCTGCCTTTGGGGCGCAAGTGGTCCACTGTTTGGTTCTCTGCTGTTCCTGGGATAGGGGGCCTAGGTGGTCTGTCCCTGTGGGGCTTACCTTGCCCGTCTGCTAGGTGTAGAAAAGGACCAGTGCTTATAGGGAAAATTCCTGCTGAACCTCGGAGGTTGAACCTGAAAGAAATCTTTTACTGTTTGCAGAAATTTTGCTTTGTCTTCCATCTTTTTAAGCATCTCTTCTGCTTTTACTCCAAACAAGCGGTCCTTATCCAAGGGTGGATCAATTAATTTAGACTTGACATGATCAGGGAGAGGTTGTTCCTTCAACCATGCAGGTCTCCTGACAGATCAGGACACTGCTGTCCTGCTTGAGGCTTCTAGGGTGTCATATCCACAGTGCAATGAGTGTTTGGCCACTTGACAAGAAGAGTGCAGTAAATCTGCTAACAGTTTTGAACTGGCACAAACAGGAAAGGTAGAAATCTTTTGCTTTAATAGTTCCAAAGTGTGTTGCTGATACTTTAACATATGGAACTGACAGGTGAGCGCTCTGATAGCTAAGGTTGCAGAGGTGTACACTTTTTTACTCCCATCTGTCCAGAGCTCTAGAATCTTTGCCAGAAGGAATAGGATTCTTTGCAGAACTAGCCTTAGCACCTTTAGGTCCCTGTGTAATGACCTCCAGGTCTGCAGCAGGATTTCTGTACAAGTATTTGCGTGAAACCGGTACTCTAATAATGGTCAAGTTTACTGGGAGCAGATGAGAGGGGGGGGGGGTCAGGGGCTAAGCTGGATTCATGGAAAATATCATCCACCACTTATAAGATGGGGGGGGGGTGGCCAGGGGTCTGTGCTAGGGCAGATATAGAAACTGTATTTTCTTAGACGGAGAGAAGTCCTGAGATTCCCAGTGGAAAAGTTCCCTGACTGTGTGAAAGATTTACCCAAAGGAAAGGTCTTCTGGTGGGGAAGCAGAAGGAATAGATTCCTGTGCATCTGAATCCTCATAAGCAGTCAGAGGTTGTTCCTCTTCAAAATCTGAATCAGATTCATCAGAATCCTGCTTTGTCATTAGTTCAGGAAAGGGGGTCTATTCTTTTTAGAAGTTGTGGCCTGACTACTACTGATAACGGAGATAAGCTCCTCCACTATCTTAAGCATTTGGACTTGGGGTGGTGGAGCAGGAGTAAGATGGTGGCTAGAAGTAGATTTTCTAGGAGTGGCCTGGGTTCTAGGCCTAAGAGTATCCATCAGTCTGACAGAAATGGTAGTCGGATGAGATGTCGTTTTTTTTGTACAGAATTGGTAGTGAAAAAGGCCTCCTCGGAAGCACATGCCTGCGTCGAGGCTCCAGACCCAACCGAGGCAGAGAACATCAAAGTCTCGGAAGACTAAGATTTCTGCGGCATACGGGACTCCGAAAGGGTCTCGGTAGATGCCTGCAAAGATATTTTATCTGGTATCAGGGACTGCAAAAATACCTCACTGAATTATGGAGAACTGACCTGCTTAGTGGTAGCATTGTCGGAAGGCTTAGCCTTGTGTGGTCTATCTTTATCTCTATGTTTTTTCGGAATGTCTAAGGATTGTTGGCTGATGGACCCCATTCGGAATGCGAAGACGAAAATACCTGTCTACAATAAGAGCTCTCCGACGAATGGTTCTCACGTTAAACAGGGCACAGAACCAGCAATGAGGGACATTGTGGTCTGGGCCTAAACAACTGACACAGTATGAATGGAAGTCTTGGTGTGTGATCTGCTTACACAGACGAGACAACTTAACTTTTTCGGACATCGGTTAGTGCAAGAAAAAAGGATCCCCAATGGGGTACTTGGCTTTTAGACATCTTCAGCTGTAATTCGAACTCTGGTAACGACTAACTGGCACACTTGTGAACTGCTTCTGCTACGGGCTCAATGGCAAGAAAGACTGATGTAATGGTGTCGGCTGCCTTGTTTTACAGCAATGACTACCTGACGTCAGTCAAGTGAGAACAGCAGACGCAGAAAAACACTGACTCTGGTATTCGCGCCAGCAGAGTGGTACCACAGCAGGGATAACCCACAGGTGATGACTGCAACAGTGAAACACAAAGAACATCCGGACGGTTCTTTTTCAAACATACTGGCGAGTAATAGGAAACGATGAAGACATTTTTTTTTAAAACAGTAGAAAAGAAAATGCCAACACTGGTAAAAAATATCACTATCGTGTAGAAATAGAAGAAAAAAAAAATTTACCAATAATGGTAAACAAGAATTTCTGAAACTATATTAAGGGTAAGGGAGAAATACGCTAATAAGATTTAGAAGAAGAGGAAAACGTTTTTTTTAAAGGATAACATAGAAAGAGACATTTATCTGAAAGATACTACAGAGTAAGGCTGACCACATCTTTTCACGAAAAGCAGCAAACAATATCTGGGGAATGTTAGGGGTTGGTGCACTATGGGTAAAGGAGAAGCTAGACAGCTTTTTGATGACCACAACTTCAGTAAGGGTCGAGTTGGATTTGAGGATCGGATCCGAACCCATCAGTTGAGGACAGAATGAAAACTGACATCAGATCCAAAGTTTCTGTAGGACTGACATTGACTGTTAAAGCCTCAAGCGAGTTGCCTTCTTGTTTCAGAACAGCACTTTAGACCCCTTCTACTTTTGAGTTGTGCCCCCCCCCCCCCAGGTGATTCTTTTTTTCTGACTAACCTTAAAGCCCCTCCCAAAAAAGTGACAGGCATCTTGGCAAAGTCCACTAATTTCCTGTGCTTCAATAAACATCACTAGCCTTCAGGCTCTCTTCTGAACCACTTTCATTTTAAAGATAAAGCAAAGCCCATGGGTGAAGATACGGCTCTCCCACAGACAAGAGAAGTGCTGCAAATGGAAATCTTGGTGGCACTTGTTTTCAGCCCCATCACCTTATTTTTCAAGGGAAGTTACAGACCTCAAAAGACAAGAAGTCCAAATATAAAACTCGCAAACAAGAATAAAATAATCAAACTCAGAATGTTATAAAGACTTCCAAATGGATACTAAGCACTCTGAAAGATACCTCAAACCAACCAAAAGAATGACAACTGATCATTTCCGGGAGCAAAAAAAGAAAAGGAGATGGCATAATGCTCCTTTCCCTTTTTAACCATTCATCATTAAGCCTTTTGGGCAACAAGACTTGACCAGAACCACAACAGGGACAACCAAAAGCTACAGAAGCCAGACTGGGCTGTGGCTCTCCCTATGATAAACACCCACGGTTAAGGTACCAAACTGTAGCAGTGGCTACTATAATGAATGTAGAAGATATCTAGGCACATCTCAAAACATCTTCAAGCCTCTACAGTGGTAGTAAATTCATGTACATCTTTCTGAAGACAACAATGTTTATTTATACTCAACAGTAACCAATACCCAGAGATTTACAAATTAAAAGCCTGTTATGCTTGTACACTTATTTTAATATATAAGGGAATGGAAACACACTACTATGATACATTATACTTTCACTAAGCGTTAGTGTGCACGTACATATGGAAGAGAGATGCACATAAATACAGTACATAAGCAAACTCCACTGACAAGAACACGTGCATCTTCAAAGAGTCACAGTGAATTTTACATGGAAGACTACCATTTGTACAAACCACAGTGTTGCAGAAATGCTCTAAGCAATAAGCCCATCTGTTGCACCACTCAAATCAGATTAAAATGTTCTTAATTGGAAAAAAAAAACACACTTACTTTCAGCTTTGGACAAAGTGCAGGAATTGGAGTCTATTAAAGCCAACTGGAAATGCTGGAGGGGAAAAAAAGATCAAAGTAGGAAATGTTAACACAAGAACAAAGCAAATGCAAAGTCAACATACACAAAAAACTACGACTAGAACCATCTTGTTTAAATACTCTCTTGCAATAAAGCACAACAATCAGTACCCTTATGTGATATGTTAAATGATAAACTATTTTAAATAGACCACTAAAAGCACAGTACTCAGCAAACTAAATCAACTTCAGAGATATTCTGAGTGAGAAAGAAAAAAGAGCTGCATTATTTGCAAGCACATATTACAGCCAAAAAAGTTGCATTTTTCTAAACAAGTGAATTAGCTAGGCAATGAATATTTCTCAATAGATATGGGGGTAGACAAGAGTCTTTCTGCATGAATTAGAAACAATATATATATATATATATATATATATATATATATATATATATATATATATATATAAATATGTATACATACACACACACATACGCGAGCGTGTACTATACATGTGTATATATCTGTCTGTCTCTCTCTCTATATATATAGGTTCATAGGTAGGTACTAGGCTATCTGCCCGAAGGCATTTATAAGCCTAGCCAGAATGTGTTGGCTTTCGCCACCCCCTTAGAGTAGTTCCCTGTGCCTCTGTCCAGCAGAGCCAATTGAGTGATCCCAGAGGTAAACTTTGATGTTCATCGTGTTACACTGCTGCTTCCCTGATGTCAGTGCGCCAGGGGTATACAAGATGCATCCGACACCATTTTCTTCAGTCTTTCTTGCCGCGCGGTGCTCGAAGCAGAAGCAGTTCGCAAGTGCCGGTCGGCCAACTCCTGAGATTTTCAAATCTAATTTCAGACCGAAGTCTTCATAAAGCTAAGTACCCCTTTGGGGAACCTTTTCTTGCCTCTCAGAAAGTTAACAATTGCATTTCTTGTGGGAAGCAAATACCTCATAAGGACTTTCATTCTTATTGTATTCCTTGCCTAGGCCCAGACCACGACGTCACAGGTTGTCAGTTTTGTGCTAGGTTTAATAAACGGACCATTAAACATCTGTTTGATTTCGCCAGACATTATTTTGGTAGGAAATATAATTATACCATGCCGTCAGAGCAACCGACGACCGGAATGCATAAAAAAAATGCATAGATAAGGACAGGCAGCCGAAATCCAAACCGGACTCCAAGGCCTCTGGTAGGCCAGTCGCTGGTTCTCCGGTTTTCAGTGAGGCGCCTACGCAGCCCCTGACTACCGCTGATTTAAAACCCCAGGCGACATCCGATTCACAAGCGGAGGTTGCCAGGCCTCCACAACCTTTACCTTTAGGCACTTCCGACTCCATACCTGAAGGAGATTCCGGTGCAGTTGAAACGCCTTCAGTTGCAGAAGGTGTCTTCAGACCGACTACACTCACTATTAAATCCTATGCAAAACTGAAAACTCCTTTAAAAACAAAGAAGACTGTACAGCCGTCTCCTGTACAAGGCCCCATGCCTAAGAAACAGATGCTTAAGATGGCTGAAGACTTAATTAGCCTAATCAGGGGTTCCTATCCCCCTCCTGATAAAAGGCCAAGGCAGGAGGAGGACTACCCTTCCTCTGACCAGGTTTCAATTTCCTCAGACTCTTCTGAGGAACAAGAATATTCCTTTCCCCCCTTATGAAGATTCTGATGCTGAAGAGTCTATCCCTTCTGCATCTCCCCCAAAAGACTACTCTTTTGGCAAAACCTTGCATACTATGAGGGAACATTTCCACTGGGAAGGCCAGGATTACTCTGATTCTAAGAAAAGGCTCAGAGAGTTCCTTTTACTACCCCAGCACAGACCGCTTGCTATTCCACCTGTGTTAGACATTGTGGATGATGTTTATTCAGAGTCTAGCCTTAACCCATACTAACTACATTCTGCACCAGCCAAACCAGACAGATACTACAGAGTCCCTGACTCGCACAAATTCCTGTATAAAAGCCCTGTTGCTGACCCAGAAACCATTTCCCAGGGTCCCTAAGGGGTTAAGGCCTCTATTGCTAAAAATCCTGTGCCCTCTGAAAGGGATTCTAGAGGGCTAGACAGATGGGGAAAGTATATACCTCAGCTACTATAGCTATGAGGGCCTTAAATTGTCAGTTCCACATGCTGAAATATCAACAATATCTGATGTCTCAATTAAAACAAAAAATGCTTGCACATACAGACCAGCCAGATTACAAGGAAACGCAAGATTTGTTACATTCAGCTGAACAAGTGGGAAAACCTACTTTGCAATGTGGATTTGATTCATTGGAAACTTCTTGTAGAGCAGCAGTGACAGGGTCCGTCACACATAGGCATGCTTAGTTAAAGGAACAAACTCTACCTGATCATGTTAAAGCAAAGTTATTGGATGCACCTTTACAGCAAAATGTTTTATTTGCTGTGAAAGCAGAAGAAGCATAAAGAAAATGGAGGAGAAGGCAAAATCTATGCAGATGGTCAAGGATTTTTTTACAGGTGCAACCCCGTTTCAGCAGAAACTGGCCAACCAAAAACTGGTCCTTTCCAGCTTCTGCCAGACCACAGAGGGGCAGATACAGACGCCCAAGAGGCAGAGGCCAGCCACAAGGCTCTTACCAGCCTCGACAATGGAGTGCCACAACCCATAAAGGTGGAGAAGACAGGTCTCAAACTACCAGAAGACTAACACAATGATTTACCCCTCAAACTGCCAAGCAAAACCCTCTTGGCAGCTCCCTTGGGCGGAAAACTAGCACTTTTTGCAGACAATTGGCACATCATCACAAAAGACAAATGGGCCCTAAATATTGTATCTCAAGGATACGGATTCCACTTTCACACTTTGCCAAGGATAAAAGGAATGCCAAACCTGCTACCAAATCAATGGGCAGAGGCTCAAAAGTAAATTTCAGCTCTCACGGACATGAGAGCCATTCAACAGGTTCCTACACAGGAGCAAGGAAAAGGATTTTACTCAAGACTTTCTAGTTCCCCGAAAGGACAAAGCCTGGAGACCCACTCTGGACATCTCAATTCTAAACACATACCTGGAAGCACCCAAATTCAAGATGGTAACACTACAACAACCTCTTCCCATGCTGGGCAAGAAGGCTTGGCTAGTAATGTTGGACCTCAAGGAGGCATATCTGCATGTTCCTATCAGACAAAATTGCAGAAGATATCTCCAATTTATTGCAGGTTCAACCCATTACCAATTCTCTGCACTGCCCTTTGGCTTATCTACTGCGCCCAGGGTCTTCACAAAATGCCTGGCACCAATAATTGCATACTGCAGACAAAGAGGGATTCAAATATATCCATACCTGGATGACTGCCTTATTCAAGCAGAAAGCAAGGACATTCTATTAAAGCATCTGGAGTTTGTCAAGAACCTACTAAGTTGCCTAGGGTACACAGTAAACTAAAAGAAGTCAAAACTAGTGCCCTCACAAGACATAATATTCCTGGGTGCCAGCTTAAATACAACGGCCCAGATAGCTTATCTCACGCCAGACAAGCAAGGACAACTGACTCTATACTTCAAAATGATGGCAACAAAGACCCAACTCCCTGCAAGAAAAATTCTGCAGGCCTTGGGATTCATGGCATCTTGCATACTACTAATACCATTTGCAAAACTGCATATGAGGAAATTACAATGGTACCTGAAAAGCGTATGGTCTCAACACAGCCACAACTTAGAAACAATAATTCCACTCATTCCCTGCCTTCAACAGTAGTTTCTACAGTGGGCTCAGGCATGTCACCTCAACAAGGGTCAGCCTTTTACCTTACCCACAGCCAGGCAAACTATAACAGATTTATTGGATTATGCCTGGAGAGCACACATGCCAGGACAGTGTATTCAGGGCAAATGACCTGCAAATCAAAGGCATCTACTTATCAACCAAAAAGAGATGCTAGCTGTACAAAATGCCCTAACAGCTTTCAAGGACCTCCTACATCCAGGACAACTCCTAATAAAGACGGACAACACCACAGTGATGTGGTACATAAACAAGCAAGGGAGCACACACTCCTACCCCCTTATGCAGACAAGCAATGACCTTGTGGAACATAGCACTGACCTACCAAGTTCAACTACAAGCACAATTCCTGCCAGGAAAGAAAAACACACTGGCAGACGATCTAAGGAGAAACATCACAGATCCTCACGAGTGGAAACTAGATCCACAAGTATTCGCAATGATAACTCAAAAATGGGGGAGTCCAGACATACATCCGTTTGCTTCCCCCCAAAACTACCAACTACGGAAATTCTGCACAAGAACATACCACACACTAGCTTGGAAAGTGGACGCCCTCTCATTCAGTTGGAAAACATTGACAGTGTATGCCTTTCCTCCACTGCGTCTTCTGGCAAAGGTACTGCTGAAAGCCAGATTAGAGAGGCCACAAATGATACTCATTGCTCCAGACTGGCCAAGCCAACACTGGTATCCAATACTAAGGAACATGGCTCAAGGCCCACCATGGATTTTACCTACAATTCCTCACCTGCTCACTCAGCAAAACAATCAGATTCTACACAGCCAGCTTAAGACTTTAAATCTGGCTGCATGGCAAATGACCTAAACAACCAGTCAACACTTATCGCTAAAGTTGTGATGGATGTCATTCTGGAGGCCAGGAGGCCCAGCACCAGGAAAGTCTATTCAGACAAATGGAAAAGATTCCGCGCCTGGAACCAGGTTAAAGGCCAAAATCCCCTTGTTCCAAACATTCCTCAAATTCGTCAATATTTAACTGAGATGTTGCACAAAGGACTTTCTTTCTCATCTATTAAGATCCACGCCTCAGCTATTTCAGCTCAATACAACACGGATCCTCCTATATTTTCACATCCATTACTAAGACAGTTCCTCAGAGGGGCTAAAAATACAAGACCACCCCGGAGAGCACCAACACCAACTTGGGATCTCAACTTTGTTTTGGAAAAGCTTACACTTCCGCCCTTTGAACCAGCTTTCACAGCTGATCTACAGTTCTTATCATGGAAAACTGCCCTGCTGCTAGCAATAACTTCAGCATGAAGAATTTTAGAACTACAGGCCCTAATGGCAGTGGAGCCTTTCCTCATTTTTCATCAAGACAGTCTCTTTACGAACTAACCCTTCCTTTATGCCAAAGGTGGTATCCAGTGTGGCCCTAAACCAAACCATTCATTTGCCCACCTTTTATCCAAACACCCAGAACAAAGGGGAAAGGATCCTACACTCTTTGGACATTCACAGGCAATTATGTTACTACTTGGATAAAACTAAGGCTTTCAGAAAATCTGACCAGCTCTTTGTATCCCATGCTGCAGGATCTGAAGGAAAAGCCATCTCAAAACAGACCATTTCAAAATGGATAGGACATTGTATCAGTTTCTGCTACACACACCATGAGAAATCTGTACCTGGTAACATCAGGCCCCATTCCACCAGGGCTACAGCAACATAAACAGCCTTCCTCAGAGAGGTACCAACCAAGGATATTTTGGAGGCTGCAACTTGGAGTTCAGTGCACACCTTCACTAAGCACCATCACTTGGCTCTATACTGTAAAACCAGAGCTGGCTTTGTCACTGCAATTCTGCAGGGCTTGCTAGCCTCTTCAAACCCTGTTTAGTTCCACCACCCATCCTTAGCTTTGGGATTCAACCCAAGTGTGATGACTGCAGCAGTGTAACATGAACATAGTACAGTTTTGTACCTACCACAAATGGAGATGTTAGAGTGTTCACACTGCTGCAAGTCCAGGTTACCCTCCCTCCATCCCCTCTGAACTAGCTGGACTTACCTATACCTTTCTATCCTATACAACCTCTGTGGTGTATTTGCTTGTGACTGAAGGTAATGTTTTATTTTTATATGTATATTTTTATATAACAATATGTTTTGCGTACCTATTGGGGGCACCTGACATTTGGGGCAAGAAAAACTGAAGAAAATGGTGTCTGATGCATCTTACATACCCCTGGCACACTGACGTCAGGGAAGAAGCGACAGGAACAGACGCCAGACCAAGACTTTGGAACTCGGGCCGAATGCGGGACCGCCTGACGGCAGGATAACCCAAGTGTGATGACTGCAGCAGTGTGAACACTCGAACATCTACATTTATGGTAGGTACAAAACTGTACTTTTCCCATCCACTCGTCAAGATTTCTTTTGAAGAGTGTTAGCGAGGATCTCTTTCCAATGTAGATTGGTATCTTGCTCCAAAGCATGGGAAGTCTCTGGGACAGGAATCTATCCCTCCAGCACGTCCTATTTATTGTTGTGGTGAGGTTTAGATCCCCAGAGCGTGTGGCTCGCGGGGATAAGGTTTTCTTTAGGTGGAGCATGTCCATCAATTCTGGGTTGGACATGGCCTTGCATGTCAGGCAGAGATCATCTATGAGTAGGTGGTATGCAACAGAGTACAGCTGTAATTTCTTCAGTCGAGCTGCATAGGGCATCTGTTTGAGGCCAGTGATCCTCTTGGTGAGGTACGTCTGTGGTCTTTCCAGCTGTTGCAGGTGTCTTGTAAGGTACATCCCAAATGGGGCATTGTACTCTATGATGGGTCTGATGAGTAGAGGGGCACAATGACCTCTTTTGATCTGGATGCGAACCCTTTTGTGATTAGGTGGGCCACGTAAAAGGATTTTCTAACCACTTTTGCAATGTGATTATCAAAGGTGAGATTACTATCTACTTGGGTCCCCTGCACTTTTTGGCATTTAGCTTGAGGCCATGATTTTGCCACCAGGTATCCGGTCTCACTGAGACCCTTTTGGAGGATGTCTGTGTCAGCCGGAGAGTCAATTATAGCCCCTAGTTTGTTGTCTGCGAACTTGGTCAGCCATAGTCCTCCTGTTCTTGCCTGTACCTCTGACAAGTATATGTCGAACAGTATATGCGATACATACATATATACACACATATATACATATATATATATATATATATATATATATATATATACTTAAAACCTTAGCACGGATATAAATAGGACATGCTGGAGGGATAGATTTATCACCCAGAGACTCCCCATGCTGTGGAATAAAATCCCCGTCCATGTGAGGCAGAGCACCTCGCTGGCTCTGTTCAAGAGAAATCTTGACCGGTGGATGGGAGATCGTAAGTTTACCCCGGGAATCATCTCTGTGTCACTGCTGGACAGAGGCACAACAAACTAATGGGCACATTATTTCCAACATAAGGGGTGGCGTAAGCCACATAACTTTGGGCTAGGCTTATA